>NW_020271162.1:1281695-1504899 GCF_002803265.2 Melanaphis sacchari | reverse complement strand
GTGTGTGTGTGTGTGTGTGTGTGTGTGTGTGTGTGTGTGTGTGTGTGATTATTTATTATAGAATATTTCATTGAGTTAATAATTCTTAAATAAATTAAGACATTACAGAATTAAGTTTAATAAGCGATATACATGCTTTATTGAATAATTAAATTTTGTAGAACATACGGAATGTACAGAGCATACTACATGATGTCTACGTAATCTACATTACCAGATATTTGATCAATTTAAATATATACTTATAAACTATATATTATATGATCGCTTAAATAAATAATTTCAATATTATTGATGAATATTGCGATAAATTATTATTCGTAATATAAAATAAATACACAAATCAATATGAAAGTTATTTGACAAAATTATAAAAACCACAAAAGCATATAAAATTAAATTGAAAGCTTTTAATTATAACTTTAAAACTTACATTGAAGACTATTCACACTTTAAATGAAATATTTTTTTCTTTGAATCGAATACTTTTAACGCATGTTTTCCAATATACTATATAAACATATAAATATAATATAATAGATTATGAATGACTTATTTAAAAATTTTATAACATAATTTTGTGTTTTGAGTATTTTACGTTTATTTTTTATCATATTTTTGAGATATTGTATAAGTTGAAATACTCTAATAAAATCAATAATTTTTTTAATCGTAGTCAATAGTCATAAAATTATTATAACTATTAATTCTTTTATATAAAATACATCTTTGAATATAAAAATATAATACAATTTTATTTTTTTCCATATTATAAATAAAAGAAGATTATAAATTTATAAATAAATAAGTGAAATATATTATGTACAAAGACTAAAATAATATGTACCATACAATATATGAATTATGTTCGATTTATATTATTAATTTATTCCTCGAATTATTTATTCGCATATTACAGATTGTTTTCATTAAAACAAAAATATTAGTTTTTTTTATGCACATAAATACATAATAATAATAATATACAATATCATTCAAATAGGTTAATAAACAAATATAAATAAAGTAATTTTAGTATTATATTTTTAATAGTTACCCAATTGATTTAGTATAGTGGGACGTTTAAAAACAGAAATAGCACGTAGACTTAGAGAAATAAAAATAAATACCGATTTCAATTCTTTAAACTTTCAACTTAAAAGGTTTAAATCGTAATTGTCTCATAATCCTAATTAGAAAAATGTTATGTTATATTATATTTTTGAAAAAAGTATAAATAAGTACTTTAACTATAATACACATAATTCAAAATTATCTGAAATACGTATAGAATTATTATTTGAGAATACAATTAAGATAATTGCTGTACAAATCAACAATTATAATATAACATTATATGATATTGATTAGAAAATTGAATGATTTCATATTGTAGTACTAATAAAGATGATTACATTTTAGATTTACGCTCAAGTATGATATTAATTTAAATTAATTCTAATAAGTATGAAAAAATTACCAATGTTTGTGATTTTCAAATAAATTGAAAAATATCCAAAATATTAACCATTATGAGGAGTTAGACAAATTTAAAACAATAAAATCAATTCTTATACATCAGCAATTTAATATAAACATATTATTATGATAATATTTAGATACACAGTTTACTTCAGAGCTCATGTATTTATTTTATTTTATTATAGATGGTTCTACAACAGTAAATGTTCGCTACTGTTTACAAATTTCGAATAAATATTCGGAAATGTTTATGATGACTGGTTAAATAAATATTCCAAAATTAAAAAACTCGTACTATAGTATATTTGTGAAAATCAAAAATCATGTTTTCATTGTAAAATCATAGGGAATTAATAGAAAACATTTTATTAGTGATCACTGGTCTGCAGACACGCCGTGCGGGCTATTATTTTCAAAACGTTTACATATTATACACTGACATGGGTCTGAGTGATAATTTAAAAAAAAAACGGTCGGTTAGCAGACATGTTGACAGTGAACAATAATTTATCAGACAACGTATGATGTCTGAATTGAATATTTTTGTAATAAGGATATGTTTAATTTCAGACCGATGATGGTGCAACGGATGCAAATATATTTGGGTCAAGTGCGATGATAATAATATTCTCTTTCGTGTTTGAGTTCTGACTACACACTCATGTCCACACACGAATGCGCTAACCATATAATGGCAATTATAATCACTTTAAGATTTATGATTCACAAACGAGTAAATAAATGACGAGTAGGTACGTGACAAATTGTCGGACATCATAATTAGTAGCAGTATGATTATTAACAAAAAAAAAAAAAAAAAAAACAACAAGCATACACACACACACAAAATTAATGCAAATACAAATATAATAACTGGTTATTATTATTATAGTATGCCGTTAGCGACGTTAGCGTTATATTTTGTTCACTTTATAGACAACGATTATGAATCTGTGCGGTTTGGTCGATACATCACCGTGTCAATTTATTGTGTATGGACAAAAAATAATAAACAATATAGTTTGTATCGAAACAACACTACATCCATAAAAAAATGTATATGGTGTCTACTGTGTGTGATGCAGTGTGTACATAATTCTGACCCATTTGTGCAAACATCCACGAATCCAATATTGTAATAATATATTATTATTACAATTCAAGCTGCCACCGCGGGGCTAGTACAAATAACTGCGACCGGTCCGGAAGCATGATAATATAAAATAAACTATGAACACTGTATAAACTATAAAGGATGGTTATTTATTATTAATCTTATGTTTTTTATTTCTTATTTTTTTTTTCATATGGCATTTAGATTTCAATGTCAATAATTGTCAATTTAATCTCAAGAAATCATGTCCAATGTGATATGATGTAAATTATTAACCAAAAACGTTTAATTGTTTTTAACAGAATGTTTGATAATGAACATTTGTTTCTAGTCTTAATGAAATGTTGAACTAAAATATAAATAGGTATATTAAAATACATGCACCGTTTATAAATATCCCCAATACTCTTACTTATAATTCATTAAGTATCATCGTGTTTCACGTTTTGATTTTCAAAAGTATTAAGTTTACTTAAAATGACCAAACTTAGAATTTTTTTCACATTTAAAGTGTCTTGAGTAACTATTTGTTAGTGAAACCATATTATTTTTTTTTTAAACGAAAATCACTGTATTTAGCGTTCATCGTTTCTGATTAAAATCAATCACCCTGTATTACTGCGTATAAATAGATTGATCAGTTTTTATTAAAATACTTTACCGTAAAAAATGTAAGAATATTGTATACACGTCACAATGCACGTAGGTATAATATTATTATCTGCTACGATTATATTGCATCCGCTGTTTTTACTTATGGTTTTTAGTCGAATAACAACAAGTAATAACTCACAATACACTGCTAGGTAACGTTATACACTTATATCTAACTATATGTATGTTATAATATGTATTGCCCCTGAGGCAGAGATCACTTTCTTCAGAACGCGTATAACACGCTCGTCATCATGTGTAAACAATCGTTCGGCGGACCGCGTAGGTGTTTGAGGTGATGAGTGGAGGGGGCTAAGGGAAACTGCCCCATTGTCCTCGCTGCCTTATACATATATAAAATATACAAGTAAAACAACCATCGTCGCACGTAATAGATAAATAAATATAAGAGAGCGTGAACTTATAAATATATAACACGAGCGTTAAGCGCACTGTCGTCCTAATACACGGGCAATAACATAAGACCTTAATAACCGTGGTCGTTAATGAACGTCTTCGTGGTGCAGCTTCTCACAAACGAATTAGGCTTGCATAGGTGTGTGTGTGTGTGTGTATAGATGGAACGGAGAAGGGTAGTTACTGGAGTTGGTGTAAAAATCCTGTCAAGATCTGACAATTATTTAGGAATTAAAAAGTTCCCTATGAACCTGCAGACTTGACCAAATCCCGCAGACATTGGTGTTATGAGTTATGGTTTGCAACACCTTTCCGTATCTTAGTAGTTAATAATCTTAAACGTTCGTTCAAGTTTTGAATACCTAGTGTCACGAAGCAGTTCGTATTACGTGTTTTGTATCTATATCTTTATTGGGTTGAATATAATATTATGATAAATGATAATATTATGTTTTGTAACGGACACAAAAATATTCTATAACACGTCGATATACCAATAAAGTCCAAGTATTTCTTACTGTTTAATGTTTATTTTTTACTTTAAAAGAACGTTGTTTGCTTCAAAGATAAAATATACTAATTACCGGAAATGTATTTTGAATTAATCTGTTTATAATACTCGTCATTACTCATCAATTTATCATATTAATGCTAAAGTACAATTATAATCACAATTCACAATGCTCTTTTGACATTTTATACATTAGCTAAATAGTTTATTGTCATTAACTATATTTTTATCGGTCGTCTGATATTAAATTTCTAGTTTTAAAATAGAAATATATAAGTAATTAATTTTGAAGATAACACTATGTCATTATAAGCATATATATATACATCAGTCGATTCATAATATACGACTATTTATTATTTGATATAATATGTTATAATACTCGGTTCGTTTTCCAAACATATTGTTATTTAAGAACTTTTTCATAGTAAATACTTAATGATTTAATAATAAAAGTAAATAATAATAAAAAAAAAAAAATTAATATAATTTTTCAAAAATTACTGAACTAGCCATAGAATATTTTTTATGTAAAAATAATAAATATAGAAGTTTCACTAAAATTCCATTCAATGAAAAATTATTTTGGATTAAGTAGGACAATTTTGAATACTTATTTAATGATATTACAATAATGATTTCAATATCCGAATGTACCTAATTTAATTATCTAGAAATAGAATTAATTTTTATTTCATTATAAACATAATAATAATAGAATAAAATATTTTAAAATTCTAAAAATTATAGAATTTTATAAGGAAAACATTATTACGTTAGTTACGTCATGAACAATGTGAATACATACACGAATACAGACTAAATCAACAAAGCTCAAATTATCTTAATTTCTTGTCCACAATAATACCTACGACTACCATAGTACATAATATTGAATATTAAGAACAATTTTATTTAATCGTATTCGTTATTAGGTACTTATTACATTATATTTTATATTGCCACCGAAGCCGACCAAAATACTCAATAACCGAAATTAGTTCATTGGTCAATAAAGATACATAATATTAAACATAGAATAATACATAGTTGCAAGACAACGAAAATAAATATGCGTGCGAGTAGATTTAAAGAAAATATCGTAGTACTTATCTGTATAAAACATTGTATTACATTACGTATTTCTCAGAACCAATGACCCTGGTCAAATGTGATAAAAAAAAAAAAAAAAACAAATAAATAAAAAATTCTTTAAATAAAATTAATCCTGGTCTATTTGGAAATAAAAGGAAAAAAATTATACACGCGTGAATGCTGTTGTGGATATGAATTGTAAATTATTTATGTAACGTACGACCGGTTTCCATGCTGCAGTTGGGTGCAGTGACTCACTTTTCGTGCACAAGGATTTCTATGTCCCGGAGGCAGGTTATACATTTCTCCGTACTCCCCCGTCTACCTTAACGCGAACATGTCAACATTCATAATACGATTATATATATACCTGTATACATAAATATATAATAGTATTAATATGCAGATGTATTTTATTTTAGTGTTATTCAAACCTCGAGAGTTTATAATATTTCGCTTAGAATGGATGGAAAGGACACGGGAGGACGTGAATGAACATAATTCGACAAATTTGTCACTAACCCGATAAGACGGTAACACGCACCGAGTCCTGACTAACTTACTTTAAAGTATTTATCCTTTTTGTCGATGATTTTACATGATAATATTTATATTCTATATTTATGATCACAGAACACAACCGGCGGGCGTTTCGATGTATTGACATTTGAAATTTGAATAGGATAGCTACTTTTAATCTGAAAGAGGAGAGTGGAATTATATTATTATATTATAGTCGAGGGACTCTTAGAGAAAATTAAACGAGGATGTATTCTCAAAGGTCCCTTAATTACTGTTAGGAAACTGTATACCAACCTGTATAATATATACATACTCGTATGTATAGTTTATTTATTATATCTACGTAAACAATATTATACTTCGATGAATTCTCTATTTATCTGGTCGATAATAAACGAATCATTATGTTTTGTATACAATTCATTTTAATACTATGTAAATACCACGAAATCAAATAAGATTTATAAATTATAATCATTCAATGAATATGTATATTTTTTCATGGCTACAATAGTTGCAATAATCAGACAGAAATAATCAACGTGATTGAAAGATAAGTCAATAAAAATGATTAAACCAAAAGTATATAATATATATGTCTATACTACATAATAGCTTATAAGTATTTACATTGGTAGGTATTTTAGATTCCAAAAATGAAACTATGCGAGTATTCATCTCTGTAACAATAATGTGGTTTTTTAAGTTTGATTATTTATTTTTAAGCACGTGATCAATATTTTGATCAGAATAAAAACATCGGAAAGCCTAAAAAAAATTATTGTAAAATTGCTATTGAATTGTGATGAACCCATCACTAACTTTTCTTTAAGGTTTATTTAATTGTACATAGAAACATACAATTTCAACGATTCAGTTTATTTCAATGTTGTATTAATATCATTAACTATAATAGCTATCATATGATCTAAAATTATAAAAATCAAAATTTCAGTCACATTTTCAAATATTATGTTCATAATTTTAAAATTAAATGTTTTATTATTTTAATACAATATTGGGTTGGCATTCCTCATAAGTTATAAGCTATAATTTATAGATGAGATATTTTGTTCAATTAATGTTATCGAACTAATTATCTAATACCCACTATTAGTGTTTTAAAGTAGTTTAAATTATTAATTAATATAGAACTTATGCATATATATATAAATGTATAGAGAGAGAAAGAGAGAGAGAGAGTATGGACTAAAGTAGACTGAGATTTATTTATGTTGTTTATTTTAATTACCATGATTTATCGTTGTATTCAAATATTAAATTTATAATTTTCGCAATAATTCACTTTTAACTCTATATAATGAAAAGCAGAACTGAATAGAAAATAAAATGTCTGGAATGTCTGAATTTTTCATTTTGAAAATATGTACATATATATATATATAAGGTGTATGGTTTATAAGACAAATAGGTATTTATCAATATTTTTGAATGAATTTAAGAGCATTTTTTAAGAGCGTTCGATGTTAAAAAAATATACACCGATTGACAGTGGCGTATTTAAGGGGAGGGGGGGGAGGGTCCCGGGTCACAACCCCCCAGAAAAAAATAATATTAATTTATATTATGTGTTTTTAATGTTTGTATTACAATATTTTTAAAAATAACTTGGGTTTAACTATTAATTTACATTTATTTTCATAATAATAGTGAAATATAATATAATATAAATAATATCATTATTAAATCATAACTCGTATGTATTTTATTATAATGTTATAAACTTATATTTAATATTAAGACCTCCCCCCCACAAAAAAATTGAAAATATGCCACTGCCGATTGATAGATTAAATGACAATTTTACGATTTAGTATAACATTGTATAGGTGTTAAGATTTGAACGCAGATTAATAACCGAAGAGTAAGAAGATACATTTTCATGATATGAAATTGTTACGACCTCTTTAATGTTATATTAATATATTTTATTATAGTCCAGTAATATTACCGTTTTATAGTCAAAATGAACATCGGTTATTAATACCTCACTCTTCCTATTATTGTACATACATAAATTTATATTATTCATTTCATAGGTACATACGTTGTATCTATCAATGTTGAGTATTTTATGAACTAGTTAATTATATAATATAATCTATACTGTAGTATACAATGACCTAGGGATTAAAGTGGGGGGACGTAGAAAACTCAATCCTCCTACTTCTAATGATGGTTAAAAAGTGTTCCCTTTAACAAACTATTCAAAAGGTATGCCGGAACGCTCCAATTATAATCAGTCATTGGTCAATATAATTCAAAATTTTGTTAGTTTAAATCTCGTTTTTTTTTCTTTATTAATTGTTACTTTACTTTTATCAAATGTATTTAATACAAATTATGGATTATTTATTACATGTATAAAATAATTGATTATATAATAGTTATTGTTAATGCCTAATAGCTATATTATGATTAATAGGTATTCGATTAGCCGACAACATAATTATATCATGTAAAATTAAGCTTTATATATGTGATTTTTTAAGCATGCTCATCCCACTATATGCATAAAGTTGAATTTTTCTGGTATAATTTAAAGCGCTAAAAACACTATATATTTTTAGGATATAAATATTCTTAGTCTAGCTGATTTCCTTAGTTTTCTTAAAAGACAACCACTATTTACAATTTAATAATATTATCAGAAAAACATTTTCTTTCAAAATACTTAAGTTGTATAAAAATGTATAGACTCGTTAATTTGGGGACCTAATATCTTATACGATATATATATATTGTGTGTTATGATATAAATACATTATGATTTTTATTTTTAACTTTATAATTTAATAAAGCATTATGCCAATAAGGATTAAATTATTCTAAGTTGTTTAATACATTTTTATTTAATTTATAATATATATATACATTATTATGTATATAATATAATATTATGTGTGCTGTAAATCATACTAAAAGAAAAACAATCTGAAAAATATCTTCTTAAAGTTCCATTTATATTCATTGGCCATATCCTGAATTTCCCAATTTATAAAAAGGTCATATTTAACTTAAATACAATTTGTATTACATATCAAAAAGTTTTTTGCTGAGATAAACATTTGAAAACAGGATTTATGTGAAATAAAATTTCTAGAAAGATACTCGTCTCTTCTGGCTTTTAATAGCGATATTGTAACACAATTAAAATTAAAATTCTATTGGTATCTACATTTAAATAAAATACGTGTTTTTAAAAATATTTAATATCACTTATGATATACTTATAATTTTGTTCAATGTTCATGTATAAAGTATAAATAAATTGTAATCATATAAAATTTATGATGTAAAATATTTATTAACCATAGGTCAAAAAAATAATTAAATAAGTACCCGAGTCTCAAGTAATCCTACAGTTTCTACCAGTAAATCATATACTGATAGAATATCTCAAATATATTCAAAATAATTTAACAAATGTAAAACACTAAAAACACACCTTTAATGTGATAGTGGGAAAAAATATTAAAAATAGTAAAAAATTGTAATCAATGAAATTAAAGTTATAGAGAACAATAAAAAAATATATAGGTATATAAATATATGTACTACTTGACTAAAATAATCAAATGGATAGTTTCTACTATTTCTAGTTTGGTACTTATATTTTTAAATTTATATCGTAATAAATACAAATTTTAATTTTGCTTAAGAGTATGGATTATATATTTTTTTAAGAGCTGGTAGTTTATTTTAACAGGATGAGTTAATTTATAATATAATTATACTCAAAAAACGATACTCTGAGTCAAGTTTAATCAAAAAATACTAGAAGTTAATCTTTTTTTAGTTATAAATGTTGATTATACTATTTAATCTTTAATCCAATTTCGTCAAATTTAATCTTTAATGGAACCTTTTAATCCCCCCAAAGTGAATCAGATACAATTTGTTATCACTATCAAAAACCAATGACAAAGTTAAACATCATCAAAGTATTTTACTAATTATAAAAAAAAAATAATTCGAATAAATATTTAACAAAAAAAAAAAGCTAAAAAACACAACATTGAAAAACCAATACATTCCTCAAAATCTAAAATAGTAAATCAATTATTACCACATGCTTTTTAAAAAAAAAATCTAAATTATATAAATCATAGTTTTATCTTTTGAAAAGAATATTATACCATTTAACTTTTTGATATCATTAATTGTCCAAATAATTTCTGATAAACGATTTTCATTACGTGTTGAAGCTACCTATATAACAGAAAAATAAAGATGGAATATTAAAATTGTTGTATTTCATCACTTAAAGATTAAAGTTGCCTACAGTCTCCACTATAACATAAAATTAATGAAGTTTATGTTTATTTAAAATCTAACCTATCCTTTAACCTCTTCTTGTAACAATAAAATACGACTGTAATACAATATAAGTTTAAAATTACTATAAAAATATATAAATAATGTTAATCTGAAAAATATTTTTGACTTAAATATAATGTTTTATTATATTCTTTACTTTAAATTAATATAATACGTATAAGCACTAATCAATATTATTTATCATTGATAGGTATTATGTTTTGAACCTTAATTTTTAATGATATCTATCTACATATATAATTGAATAAATCTAATAAAAGATGAATACTTTTTTTTTTTTTTTAGAATATTATATTACATAAAAAAACGATGTATAATATAATACAATAAATTGTAAATTTAAAGTTTAAAATAATAATATATTTCATAATTATTTGTAATGTTTATAATTGTAAAATGCCATTTTCTAAACAATATATTAACTCATTTAAAATAAACAACGTTAAAACTTTGAACTTTAAAATGATTGATCAAAAACATTGGTTATAAATTAATGACTATTATGTGATCAGGTATTCTTAACTGATAATAAGAACAAATACAATTTTATATAAATGAATTAAATGTAGAACATTTAAAAGTTGTTGTGTGCCATTAAATAAAACCAAGTCTATTGAAAAATAAATGATTTTTTCGATTCTATCATCGCCTTCATGCTGTAACGATAAACTAAAAATATCGTACCACTATATGGTAGTTTTTTAGTGAACGCGTTTTCTAAGGATGAAAAATATTCGCATTTTTATCACAGGGTCCAAGATTCACTTACCTATTATCGCTGTTACATAACGGTTAAAAAGGAAAAAAAAACTTGAAATATCATCAAAATCACTTGTTTTAATATCGTAAAACAAAACTGATTATAGATAGCCAAGGATTAAACTGCTTGTCACAGTTGACAAAGAAAATTATTATTAAACGTGTTCAAATGGCTTCTTTTTTTTATCAAGTAACTTCATATAATTGGTAAATTTAATATAAATGTATAATTAAATAATTATTATGAATGAAAATCTTCAAAAAAATATTCAAAAACCACAAATACATATACATTATATACTATAAATAGCATTTAAATAATGATCAATCTTTTTTTTTTTTGTCATCACGATGTAAGTATTACGTGAATCTAATACAATCCGTATTATATAAGTATATAACATTGTGTCATCGTGAATTATAAAAACTATCTTTTAGCATAGAAAAATCGTACAAAGAATGAGTGAAAGAAATAATTTACATTAGTGTAGGTAGGTTGTAGGTACGTCACCTATACGCAATTTCATTATTTATGTGGGAGAACAAGTATTTAAATTGTAGGGAAATAGTATGAATGTCATCTTAAGATAAACCTAAATAAAAGCAATTCCGATAATTCATTTCCATACATATTATTTCCATTCCCTAAAAATAATTTGTATTTTGTTATACACCGAACTCGTATAAATTTATATATGGGATATTCAGTGGCTTAATTATTTATTTCAGCAATATCATAAGAATTTGTGTCAAGTCTAAAGTTACACATTTATATTATTATAAATCAAAATTGTTTATTATATCTACTCATATAATAGGTTATAACTTGTAACAATCGATATCTAGTTAGAAGTTAAATTATAGTAATATGATTTAATTAAATTAATAAAATGTATTAACTTCTTTTTCATTTGAATATAAATTAGATTTTTAGGTGTTGTTTTTGCACTTAAGATAAATACAAATAGGTTTATACTTTTTATAATTAATTTTACTTTTATTAGAAAAAAGAAAATACACATTTAAGTATGAAAAACAAAATACTTGAAAAGAACATAGTATGTAAATATGCGATACTTGTGCATTATGCTTGAAATTTTAATATTATAATAATTTTAAGTACGTGGTTAAAGTATACATATATTGGTAATTTTGAAAACTTTATGTGAATAAGTGTACTGTATTTATTTGTTCGCAATTTAGTGCTTTGTATAATCGTATATACACATTAATATAGAAGTTCATTATAAAATAAATATACATATAGTCTAAACGAGTTGGAAACAAAAATGAGATTTCGGGTTAACGATCATTTCTCATGATGGTATCATTGTCAGTTCGAGACAATACTTTCTATTTTCTATCTATTGACATTTCTATTAAAATTTACTAGTTTTATCAAAAATGACATATTTAAATTGAATGTACTATACTATGTCCAATACAATGACTGTTAAGTGTTCAATGATCATGAACGCGTATATGTTGTTTATATCAAAGCAAATTAATATTTCAACGGGTCCATAAAATCCGGTAGGTACCTTTAATGTGTGATGTATTGATATTTGATGCTGATTGTTTGTCAATTGAGCGAGCAATTTTTATCGGTATGTCGGACATTTACGTATGTACATAAGATACGTAATATAATTACTTATTTGTCGACAATAACAGGAAAACGTTAAACTTTATCGAATTTTAGTAATAGTTATTTATAAAATATACTTTGTATTTTAATACATGTATTTTTAGCCTTGAAAATTTATTAAAAAATAACAAAGCAATTAAATAACAAAGTCTTATGTATAAACTTTATAATAACTCTATGAAATAACATTTTGTCATTTTCATATTATGTATAAACAACACATTAACAGTAATATTACTTTAAATTAGGTTAAAATTTTAATTCATAATTCAAAAAGTTATTACTAAAAAATAAAAATTTAAGTAGGTATTTGATTTACCGGTAAAAATGTAAATACTTTAAGAAAACAATACGTGGCTACATGTATTGTTTATAACTATACCTATAGTGTATGTTATTATAAAAGGTGGATTTAAATTCATCAAAAAACCCTTGGTATGACCTTTAAAATATCCAAATGTGTAATAGGTAATACGCGTTATAATTAATATACTTTGTTGAACTTGTGGCTTAATACATGTCAACAAAAAACATTGTTGGGAAATTGAATTTTAAACGAGGTCAATTTTTCAAAAAATCATAATAATAATGGGTTTAACGTTAAAGTTTTAAAATTCGACGATTAAATTTGTTTTTCATTATAGATATAATAAAACGTCTGTATAACCAGAAAATGAATTAATTTAATTTTCACATTGGCCTTCTTAAAGGGTAATAAATATTAAGAATACCCGACATTGGTCAAAAATTAAAATATAAAATAAACACTTTTTTTAATTTTTTAAAAATGTAATTATTTTATCAAAACATAATAAATATTCAATATTCAACTGTACACAATGTTAGTAACTAACATATTTATAAATTTGACTGATTGATTTTGAAGTAATTAATTTTGCAGCTGTAGATAATATGAGGTTAATATTGAGATAAGCCCGTAATAAATATATACCGATAAATTCCTAGAGGTTTTTTTTATCGAAATAGCTAATGCATTTATTAATTTTGTCATATCATATTGGAGACATTGGCTGTTTTAACTGTTAATACGAGTAACATAATCAAATATAAATTACAATGATCAAAAAGTCTCAAATTCATCCAAACGTAATATTTACTTTTCTTACACCAAGCCCCTAAAATAAATATTTACATATTATAATATTAATGCCTAATTAAAAGGTATTAAAAAAATAATCGTGATAAAATTTCACTCATTCAAATTATATTTTTAATTGAATTAAATTAAGGTAAAGATTAAGTCCGTGCTAGTTTTATTTGAAGACGTCGACAATCTTTCATAGTGTGAACTTGCTGCTCTAAAGATGAAAGCTGAAACGTCAATTTACTAAAAAAAATCTAACACAGATATTTCCTACATGAAAATGGAAATTAATGTTCTAATGTATTTATAATGCATTTTTACACTTACACATGATGATAGGCAAATACGCAAATATTAGCAATGTTTTAACCATCAGTCGTATTTATAGAAAATACTTTAGTAAAACTTAGCTAGAAAATCAATTTTTATATTTATTCAAACTTATTCGAAGAATTTTCCCAGCGAACTTACACGAAATAATAAACATTGCGTAGGTTTGCGTATTTTGTTAACCACGCAGGAAGACTGTAATAATAATTGATTTTTTGCTTGTTATAGTATACGTATTACACGGCAGTGTAGTCGAATATGAGAGTTTAGTTGATAGCTGCCTTAAAGTAGCATTTAATCACGTCCTTTTTTTTTTTTTCTTTTCTCGAGTAGGCCATTAAATCCGGTTTACAGGACAGTTTTTCAAAAACGTTATCAACACGCGTGTATAGATATACATACTACCGCAACGGATAAAAGGCATGCGTGTGACGTGCGTCAATTTTATGACACGTACGCTTCATCGCAGGCCTGCGTACAACGCACGTATAAAATACGTACAGTATTATACAACGCGCGTACCAATAATATGAGATATTGCCGACATTTACACGAAAACCGCAGAACGCCGTCAAAAATATCTTATTCTGACCGTACCTTGTCTGTGCCGTCTATTATATAATATAGATTAAAATATTAGATGACCCGCGTATACCTATTGTTGTGCATTGTGCACACTGCAGTGTATGTTATACACTATCATATCATAATTCATACCTGCAACGATACCGATTCGATAAGCGGCGTGACGCGTCTCGTAGACGGCAAATGTTTAGGCGTGGTAGACCGATATTGACGATAATAATATTATTATTTTAAAAGTATTAAATAACACATTGTAGTTGGACACCTGGTACACATTGCTATCATCTATCGTGCGTTTATAGACTATGGGCTGCGATGACGTGCACGCCGCCCGCCGTTTGCGAACGATGAAACACGATTATAGTCACGACTATCTAGGCCGCGTGTAATAGGTACCCAAAATAATGTGCTATTATATCGTGGCACAGGCGACGAATGACGTTAAACTATGAAATAACATTTCGTTTAATTGATACAATACGTAAACACAGCTGCATTCCGGTATCTGCCTATGACGCGCCTACGTGCTACGCATAAAAGTAAAATAAACTTACGACGTCCGTTTGATTTTTCAAGACCGGTCAGATATCTACGACGACGGGCGCCTGGCTACAGATGAAACGCGCCGGTATAATGTTGTACACAGTGTAGTACGCGTCATAAGTCATGATATAGCTTAATATCGGAGAACTTAATTCGTATGACTATATTATGTAGACGCTATAGGTACCGATATAGCTGTTCTATAGTTTTCGTTCGTCTTTATATAGAGCTAAAAGTAGCACAAAAAATTATACGAAGAGACAATAGTAATTCGATAGTCGCAGTGTGCAAACTTTTGACTACTGCAGATTTTTTACAATATATTATTATAATTATTATTATTATCACCATTCATTTTTTTATTAAGCTTCTGAAACTATTATTGCTATAACTTGTTGGATTCTTTTGTTACGGTAGGTTTTTAGAACAAGTGATCTTGTATCTAGGATGACATTGGTTTGCGGCTAAGAACAGCAGGAACCCGCGGGTGGTTACCCATTCGATAACTATAGTAATGCTCATCGGATGGAGTTCAACCGATATTATTGTCATACAGATTTCCGGAGAATAATACAGCAGTGTATCAATATAATGTTACCTATAACAAATATTTTTTGCGGAAGCCAAATTAGCAACATGGCAATTATGCAAACAGATTACTGTCATTTTTGTGCAGATAATCGCGCAGCAATGCAATTGTAATAATCGTTTTACTTTTTTATATGAAAAAACGCAAAACGATTGCGCCCTGTGAAATATAAACGTTGGTCTTTTCAATAATTTTACAGGACAGTTTTAAGACTAACAACAAAAATAAATCGTTGGATAAGTTAAAAATTGTTTTTTATTTTGAAATTAGTACAATCAATACACTATTTCAAAATTAAATATATAATCTACATACTTTATATTAAATACCCTGTTATTATGTTTATTTTTATAGCACACATGTTATATCATTGAGAGCAATCGTGTTGCATTTTTTTTTTTTTTATATATATTAAAAGGTAAGATGGTCTCAATCACGTACAGCCAATAAACGGTCGTTTTATCCTCGTCAAATATTAAGATAAGACATTATTTGAGTCCCGTAGCCGTAGGGTAATATATTCATAGTAGGTTTAGCTCTCAGCGTATATTGGTTATAGCCTGTAGGCCATTTTATCTACGATTTATAAATCCTTAATTTTATTCATTTCTTAAAAAAAATAATATAAAGTCATGAATCATGATCAATAAGATTTTTTTATTTGTTTATCTTATGAAAATTACTATATAATACAATTCAAATTATAAATAATTTTAATTTTACATCTACTCACTCAAATTTTAAAATAATATAAAATATTTTTATCATTGTTATAAATTAAATTCTATACAGTTTGATTGCATTTTCTTTTCTTTAGAATTAATTTACTGTTACTGTTACATTTATTATTTCATTTTTTTTTTTTTTTTTTAATCAATGAAATAATGAATTAACATTAAATTAATTTTTAAAATTCATCACATTATTTCCTTATTATGTACTTAAATATTATTAAAGAAATTAATAAAAATAATGATTTAAAAACCGGAGGATAAAGTTCTATAGTAAAAATACGTCCAGAATAAACCAATCAAACGTTCTACATCTAATAATTTCCAGAGAATAATAATTAATATTAATATCATATATAAATATTTCCAGGTGACAAAGCGGTAAAGAAGATTCATCCTAGATTCTACTTTTGCAATTAGGTAAAATGAAATAATGCAAGATGGTTGAAAGTGCTATTTCATGGTCAAGTTGTATCCTGTAATACAAGTTTCATTAAAACTTATGAATAGTTACAATGTTCATACTATGATTACTTTAACACAGAAAAAACTCCTAAAATTGCGAAAAACTGTTATAATATGCTTTAAATTAAATTCTTAATTATTAATAGTTTATTGCTAAGTATCAAGTAATTCTATAAGCCAGTAAACCAAGGCCATATTTAATGATCTAACATTTGTATTATTCTTTTTATTATCAATTCGTAGCAAATGTAACATAGTTTAAGGGATCAAAAAAAAAAAAATTGTTATATCCAAAGTTCATTACATTGATATTGATATTATACATCACGATATTTTTTAAGGAAACGACTGTTTCGTTCATTGTATCAAGATTTTCATTATTCGTAAAAAATTCTGAGTTGACAATATACCAAATAATATTTAAAATATAATTGGAATATAATCAAAAAGTGAAATACCATAATATTAGAAAACCAGTCGTTGTCAAATATTATAGTTATTCAATATTCATATTAAAATATAAAACAGAAATTAATGTACTCAAAAATTTTTAATTCTAATGTTTCGTTTTACATTATTTTTCATAAAAATTTATTGTAATAGTTAATAAACTAGAATACTTGGGAAATGCTCATGTCTGCAGAAAACATGCAATTATATCATTATAAGTACCATACAGATAGGTACGCTACGTAATTATGAATTATGACGATGTATATAGAAGTTCGAAACTTTTATTTTTAATAACGAGTTACGTTAAAACTTAAGAGAGATCAGTATTCATTTCATTTTAATATTAGAGACTAGGTACGTATGAAATATTTGCTTTGGAATTTCCTCTGTAAAATTGAAAAACAGTTAAATTATTAATATATATTTTAGCCATTGGATATATACTTCATATTTTAGGTTGCTTTATACTACGAATGAAAAGAATACCTTCCATTATGACCGTTATGTATCAGCGTCATAACTTTCGTTGTCATAGTTACTGTGTCATTAAAGAACGAATTCATTTTTTTTTCATAAAGGATTCTATCTTGGTATTGAAACTCTTTGAAACATATATAGAAATGAAAAATGTAAAAGTAATTCTGTATTTGAGAAACATGAACGAAATTTGCACAAATGTATTTTAATGGAATAAAATTTAAAAAGGAAGTCAAATGGGCACCGATTTACTTTATATTAGGTGACGAATCACTTTTATAGATGTGTTAAATTTGAATTCAATGATAAATCATTATATACGAAAAACAATTCTGAACGAAGGCGGTCTGTTAGCCGATATTAATAAATATATTTAATGATACGTTTTCTGATACAGTTCTATTAAGGTGATTAATTTTATTTTTAAGTTTTAATATTACAGAAGGTTGATATGATTTTTTCTATAAATATTGCATTTAATAATATAATATACATATATATATACCATATTGTATCAGTCTATATAACTTTATATTCAATAATATATTTTTGTAAATACCTACCATAATATAGTAAAAATAAATTCATATTATAATTAGATAATATCTTTAAATAAATCGAAAATGTCATTGTGTCATTCATATTGATGAAATAAACATAAAGAGTTTTAAGTTTCTGCGAATAATATTTTTAAATTAAAACAAAATAAGTAATTTTGCTAATCCGAAAAAAAACATGTCTTTGTAAAATTAATATAATTATCGTTCTGTTCAGAATCTAAAATAAGTTGTTTGCACATTTTGTCAAATGTGTTCGACATATTTGCTAATTGCATTACTAAACTGTATAGGTCAAATAAGATTATTTTATATTTTAAATCACATTAATATGATGATAAGCTTTTAATTCAATTTTAATTGAAGTAACGTCAAATGTGATAATTTCATGAACCGTTTTTTTTGTTTAAAAATATTTTTCACAACTACTTTTATTATAATATGCCTATATCAATAATTAATTGTAAGTATAAAATTATAAATACCTAACATTCTTTTATTGCACGACGATGAAAACAATAAATTGAAACTGATTTTAAAAGTTCAAAATGAGGTTATTTTTTCTGTTGATATTCGTAAACTTTTTTATAAAAGGTATAATTGTTTTTTTGCTTTATTTTTATTTTATAAAAAAAATATTTATGTATTTAATATCAAAATTATTTTAAATAAACTTTTTTCGGACACTAATAGAAGTTTTAAAAAAAATTATAAATATTTCTTTGACACGCCTCGTACGCGTCTTTGTAGAATACATTTAGATATTTTATAAAATATTTAATTAAAATAATATTGACTAACGTAACGAATTGCTAGCAATAAATAATGTAACAGTAAAAAGTATTTGATGTTATACTTAGATACTTAAAGAAAACCCAAGTGCTTAACAAGCCTTACCGGGATCAAGTCCCCGTTGCCCTTACAGTATATTTAGGTTTGACTTTTATCATTTAATTAAAAAAAAAAATCTGTTTAAGATTTTGCTCAAATGAAAGTTAAATTTTAAGTACATGATAGTGTATAATATACATAATTTTATTGTTTTTAATATTTTTATGATAATAAAACATATAATATTATTATTATCGTTTTTTTTTTAATTTTTAACTTTATTGTGTTAAGAATTTATTGAATATTTTAAATTAATTATTATTTTTAAAAGGTTCTTCATCATCCGCGATAGGGTCTATGACTGAGATAGCTCTTTGGTAGGTACCTGCAAAACTAAAATTTTAGTTAGATTTTATTTGTCTTGCCTGTTAGCTGTTTTTTGTCTTTTTTTTGCTTGTTACTTTTTATTTTTTAAATAAAGATATTTTGCTTAATTTATGTAAAACTATTTTGTCAGTAGAGCATAACATTTATAAAATTAAATAAATAGATTAGATATTAAATTTTATTAAAATATTAAACTTTGAAAATTGTTTTATATTATATTTAATGATATTTATTTTTAAATTGCACGTACTATACTAAAAAGCGTGCGCATGTTATTTTAGGTTTACCATCCCTGCTTTAAGGCCAACTTATTCCATGATACGCTACTGTCTAAATTGTTTTAATAAACGTATTCATACACAATTTGTAGAGTACATGTAAAAAAATAAAATAAAAGTAATATACAATGTTTATTGTTTAAAGTAGGAAATAGGTAAACTAAAACATCAGATTTTTAAAAAATAATGCTTACTTTATCGTTTGTAACTGATTATATTTCAATTTTTTTTTTTTAAATGTTGAAGGTACAATAACTTACTTTTTATGATGGTATTTTTTAAATATATTTTAACAAAATTTTTTTATAGAATACTGAATTTTTTAAAGGTTAACATTTAATTATATAGACTGACAGAGAGACAAATAATTTCTTTGTTTAGGATGACAGATAATCAAATACTTTCATTGTTGTCAAAGTTTTGCATTAATGTATAGTACATTTGACCTTTATTATGATATTTGTTTGTTTTGATTTTAGTAAAGGTTTATCTGGTGGTGTTAGTAGATCATCAATATACATCAAAACAACGTTTCATCACGTTTTTGAAACAGAAGCTTATCATATTAATTATGTTAGTTTAATATTACGCCACTATACGGTATATACGGTGTCGTATAATACATAGAAAGGATAATGATTTAGCAAAATTGCTAATTGTATAAAATTATATATTTTTTGAGTTTTTCATCATTTTTTATCAATAAAAATGTATTTACCATTCTGAAAACCACAGTAAGCAAAGCATTATTTACCATTGGAGATTGGTACTGACGTGTCTACATTTATACTGAGAAATTTTTTTTAAATTTATATTTACATAAAAATAATACCTAGTCAGTTTTTGAAAAATATTTTCAATTAAAATTGTACATCATTATAGTTGTATTATACGCAGTTAAACGTATAATTCAAAATCTAAACCTATAAACCGTAATGATATTTTAAAAATTCTTAGTCATAAATATTTAGATAAATTAGATTAAAATTAAATTAAATCTAATACCAGAATATATTTGATACATTCCAATGTCATTAATGTGCCAAACGTTTTAGAAAAAAATATTTGTGGAGGTATCTATAGTTATTTTAATTAGAATTTAATTGAAATTAAAAGTTTTATAAATAACAATTTAAACGCTGTCAACTATTTGAAGTAAGAAATAAAAAATACTACAATATAAATATAATGTAAGTTATAATAATATAGTTTTGAAAATATTATAAATTGTAAAGGAATATAATAATACTTCAAGTTTAGGTAGATTTTTATTGAATTCATTACTTATACATTTTAAGAATGGATTAAAAAATCACAATAATATTCTTAAAACATATGTTTATGAAGTACAAAAATAGCCTAATATACAGTAAAATATGTTTGCAATATTTTGGTTTTAAATTAATACGAAACTTCTTACAGAAATATTTATTTATTCATTTATTATTTTCAATAAAAATAATTTTATAATACAGAAAAAAAAATATGATGAAGATAATAATAATTGATTAGGTATACTTTGAATTTATCTTTTTTTGCTTCTACTATCTTTAATAACAATTTTATTTTCTTGAAGCTGTATACGTAAAGTAGTTTTGATTTAAGTTACAAAATATTATCAGCATATTACCTTTAAATTGTAAAATATGTAAAAAATAAAAACTAAAAACTAAAAAATATATAAAATATTAAACTATATGCTCAAGTATGTTTTAAAAAAATCTTATCTTTAATCACACTTTCATGAATTATATTTTATGCATTTTAGAATACATTACAAATGTACCAATACAAATATGCAAATGCATACAAATTCTAGTTCTTAGCTTATAATTTACTAGTAGTCATTTAGTAGTCAGCTATGATGTACTCGTATAAATGTATTTTAGCATTTTATTTTAAATCAAAAATATTGTTTCATATTCATATTTAACTTTTATTTGTTTAATTTCTTTTATTGATTTACTAATGTATATAAAATTTAAAGCATTTATATCAGTGTAACAAATTTCAAAGTATTTATTGATTTTAATTCAAAGTATTTGTTTCAAGTATTTTGTTGCCTTTTTCTCCTTTTTAAGGAGGGACTGCGTTGCATTATTTATCTTTAAGTACTTCTTTGTAAACTATAATGTCTTACTCTGATTATTTTTATAATATTATTATTTTTTTTTTTGTTACTAATGGTATCCTGAATTAATATTGATATGGAATAATAGTTTTGATTTCATATTTACTATTTATTAAAAATAAATAAATCGAAGTAATGGTAATTGCTACGTTATATTAATTATATCATAAACTGAACTGGAATTATAATTTGATCTACATTTTGTCTACGATAATAATTTTTTGATTTGAGAATAAGTTATTAATCAAATTATACATTTAAAATCAAACTAGTTAGTAAAAATATAAATTATAGTAGAATTAAAACTTTAAAATACTTATTATTTGTATAATTATTTGATTTTGATTAGAAAATAAATATATTTATTGAAGTAAAATAATATGTGTGTTAAGTTATTTATTGACCGATTAAAAAATATCGAAAATATATAGTCACAGTATTTTTTGTAAGCGTTAAAAGTTATAATCAGGACAATTTTTTAAATATTTTTGTACTGTAAAATCTGCAGTTAAAATATTTATACAAAAATTTTTTCTTTCTAAGATTAGAAAACTAAATGAAAATTTTTTTGTAACTTTCTTACCTTATTATAAAAACAATACTGAAAATCTTATACATTTTTTATGAGCTACAAAATATTTAACAAAACTGACATTTTTACGATACTGGAGAATATTCAACCGTAAAATAACTATTTTTAGGATTCAAAAACAAATAACTTGAAATATTTGAAATTTTCACCAAACGCTTATATTACCTTTTTCTACACAAAACACACACGCATAGTGTAATTTACTAAAATATTTTAACTCTTTTTAAGTTATTTATAGTCCTTCAAAATTTTTAGTTTTTTTTTTTTTCAATAAAATGTTTGAAAATTTAAACAAGATTCCTCATAAGTTGTTAGTAAGTACAGCTATTTAAAATTATTAAAGATACATGGTCACAATTTTTAATTATAACTTTAATTGAAGTTCAAATTTGGATGAAATTAGGTATTAAAACGGTTTTAGTTATTTTGTTATAATTTAAAAAAACTATTTGTGGATACCTACTTGAAACTTTTAACGTTTATTATTATATTTTATATGCATAATGACATTTTTATTAAAAATGAATTCACTCATATTGAAAACACTGCACTTAATTCTACCATCTTACTAATATATAATGAAATAAATTGTTACTTTAATAGGCAGCAATATAAATATATAATAAAATATAGTCTATAAGTTGATAGACAGTTTCCGCTCAGAATTGTTTTTTGTATGCTATGATTTATTATTAAATTCAAATTTAACACATATTACAGTGACTATTACTTTTCAATGCCAAGGTACACTCGACACTTATTGTACAGCAAAGTGATTCACGTTCCCCCTTTTATTATTTAATTTAAATTATTGGTGTTATATAGGTACAAACAATTTGTAATGTTTGCAGGAAATAATATATTAATTACTATGCATGATAATAAAAATTTTTACAGTGTAACTTCACGAATCGTTAAAATTACTATGAGGTACGCTGATATGTTTCAATTAAATGCGTGCATACATTTTCTGAGAGTAAAGACCGCGAGTCACCATTTAACGTGTTCAATGAATTACATGTATGGATTCGATTTGAACCCATGGGCCATGTTTATATTGAATACTGTTAAATTAATTTAGAAAGTACACCATATAAACGGGCGGGATCTGTTTTGCCCAGATGCCCGTTTCGCCCAAATTTTGTAATTGTAGGATTCCTGTTTCACCCAGATTAGTTTATATCAGTTTAAAATTAAGATGGCAATGATTCAGTCAAATATTGTTGTACATTATATTTAAGTATCATTTAGCGTTACCCAGAGAACACCTCGAAGAGACTCACACAGTCATACGTATTCGTCGTAAGCAGTATACTCGCTGTATTACATGCCCATAGACTAGGAGTAAATGTACTATCCTCAGAAATATAATCACAGTATTTAATAACTTTATCGTCAGTTGAGCATTCTGACATCAAATCTCGTTTACTTTTTTTAAAAAACGGCCATATTGTTTATACTATTAGTATGGTTAAATTTATTTGTGAAATTTATAGTGTATAAGTATTAAATATATTTGTGACAAAATTAAAACCTTTGATTGCATGTGAATATTTTTTTTAATAATTTGTTTAATGTACTTGTTAACGATAAAAAAAATTTTAACGTTAAGTAAATTTAAAGTTTAAAAAAAAATTTTAGAGAATAAAGAGTCGTATCGCCTTCTTGTGGTGTTCTCTGGGTAACGCTAAATGACACTCAAGTATAATGTACAAAAATTAATAATTTAATGAACCATTGCCAACTTAATTTTAAATTGGTATAAACTAGTCTAGGCGAAACGGGAATTTTACAATTATAAAATTTGGGCGAAACGGGTCACGCCCGTATAAACGTATTCCGTAAACTGTTAAATATGTATAAATGTATCATATTTGTTATATCTTATGGTGTAACGTACAGACAAAAAACATTATACGTTCCTCTAAGAAATATTGATACTCTTGCTAAAAAAAAAAAAATAGTGCCAGTTTATTTTAAGGGTTTAAATTGATATATAATTTGTTTTAAAAGCATCGTTTGTAGGGATTACGTGACGTGAAAATCAATTTAGGTACCTACCTCATCAAACTGTATCTCAACTAACGTGGTTATAGAAAAAACACAATCAATGACTACAACATTTTGACGCTGTCGTTAAATAAATCCTTTAGTGCTGATAACATGCAATGAGAATAATGGACGGAAACAATATATTTGACAAGAAGAATCACAGATTGAATAGCCAAGACAGTAATTGCACGAATCGTATAAAAAAATTAAGAACAAAAAAAGCGAAATCCCGTTCTAGGTAGTTACATATAGATACAGTACACGAAAAGCAGACGAACACAGTATGCTAAATGCATAAGATAAACGAGATTTTCGACCACATTTACTGTCGTCGAAGTAATAGTACTACTTTAATAAAAAGGGTACCTGCAGCTAACAGCTGGTTTTTCTTGTTCCTCAGAACAACGTTGGTATTCACTGTGGAATAGCGAGCGTTATATTCCAAAACACCTGCAATATACCGACGACAAACATTATACAGCTATATATAGACCGATTAAGTGTCTTGCAGTGAGCGTATTTGCGACGCTCAACTGTGATTTTATTTGAATGGTGAGAGAGGGCAAAAATCAATCAAATAACATAAAACCGTGAGGGTTGAACATCCACCTCACTACTAAATACCTGTCTGATCAGCATTTCATTTTTAACTTCAACCCATCTTCCCTCGAGTAAAATAAATACCAACACAAAAGATGTTATAATGCCCATTACTGCAATTTACAAATGATTTTGAAACGTTTAAGTAATGAAAATAATTAGAAGAATGTTATAGCTCAAAACAAACAATAAAATAATACAAAGAATAAAAGTCTACTAAAAACACTGAACATTTTTAAGAATCTTTTGAAAATCATTTTATTACACTAAATCATTGTGTTACCTATTATAATTTATAATTAATAACACAATTTTATTTTTTTTTTTCAAATTTTTGGCTAATAAATGTAATAATTACCAAAAGTTAAGGTTTTAAATAATTGTTTCTTTGGAACATAATATTAAAAAATTAAAAACGAAACTTAATTAAAACTTTTTAAGAATCAGAATTAAATTACGAAGTTTACAGGAAATAAGAGCTTACGACTCAAACATTATTTTTGTATGTTTGTCAAACTGAGAAATTATGTTTAATATTAATAAAGCAATATGAACGAAAATTTCAAATAATATAAATATAACCCAAAAAACTAAAACAACAAAATAAAATAAACTTATACTAGGTACGAATCAAATAAAGGACCTAATACGACTGAAAAACTTGATAAAACTATAAGAGAAAAAATAATTTACTCACAATATTTGAACTTAGCTGCATATTATATCCATTGGAAAATCAGGATGCTTAGCCTTTCTCTCTAGAAATTTAAATTGTCTCTCATAAAAAAACTGTTCATGTCTATCTGTAGATCGTGTATTTTATTACTAATTACAGGATGCAAGAAACTTAATAATAATTAATGCAATGATACCATTCTCCTTAAAAAAAAAAAAAAAAAATGAATTAAGTATCTACCTTCTACCTATATGCATATACTTAACGTAAAAATGTGACTACTATATTTTTAATATTACTTAATATTGTTTTAACTTTAGAGGTAATAGTAATATTCTATGTATAGTTTTTATATATTTTAAATTATAATATATAATAAATTATTTCTTTTATACAAAACCGTTTTCTCAAGAAATTTTCTTCGCAATTAACAAACATACCTACACTTATAAGTATATTAAAAAAATTCTTTAATCTTTACGCAATTTGTACATAATTTGAGGATAGTTGCATTTTATCAGTATGGTTTTTTTTAGAGGAATGATTTATATGTTATTTATAATCACTTTCTTTAAACATAGATAAACGCTCACCCCAATGGTTCATAGTACCATACCATATCTCGAATAATCGGTACAGACTTCTAGAGTTCGGTCACGTGAAAATAAATTGCAAGTACAAATTATCCAAAAGAGTATATACTAATAATATAGGAAATTCATTCATACTATGTGTAACACTTATTGCATTTTTTTTTCATAAAATAAATCAACTCTTTGAACTGTAAATTTAAATAAATATATTTTGCTTATTTTAATTGATGGGTTAGAGTTAAATCGTTTACTGCCATAGCGTGATAATAATTATTAATACCTACTCAACTATTGTACCTGCAGAGCGACAAATGTCAGAGCGCGATACCTATATTTACATGGCACAAATTTATATTACCAATTTATTTTATCACCCGGTCAGTTTATAATTCGTATTTGTATTTGTAGGTTAGTATATTCCCCGCAGTCCTGCACACTGATTTTTCTATCCAATTGTTATATGATGCGTGATTGACTTGACGATTCTATTGTGTATATACCGAATTGAGTCCGTGGTATTTCTAATAGTTCTCTTGCTCCAATATAATGATAATGATTATAGCGGGTCATAAACCACGCCGTGTAATACGTTTATTATTATAATAATAAATACAAATCCGCATAACTGCATCTCATCAAATCGGAATGTGAGTTCATTAAGTCGGCGACAACAACGATGATTGGCTGTCTTTGCTCGCTAGCGCATATGCGTACATAACAATATAAATTGAAATATGCGATAGAATCGGTGCAGCGTTCCACGGTAAAACTAATGAGATAATCGGATAATATTAAATAGTACTATATATTATTTTAACGTTAGACCTTGCAGTGGTGTGGTAGAAAAAAGTTCGTCGGAAATTATGAATACTAAATAAACACGAAAACGCGAACATCGCTCTTTGGTTGTTTGCTTTGTCGATTCCAATGTACATTCCGGTTCATCCGTCAATCGCAGTTACCTGCTGTAACTTTTGATTATATATATACAATTTTACTGTGTTTCCCACAACGTAAGAAATTGTAAATATGTACCTACGTCGAATAAACCAAATCGGTACGAAAG
The DNA here is from genome assembly GCF_002803265.2 of Melanaphis sacchari. Lineage (NCBI taxonomy): Eukaryota > Metazoa > Arthropoda > Insecta > Hemiptera > Aphididae > Melanaphis > Melanaphis sacchari. Next base: position 1,477,294 of record NW_020271162.1, on the reverse strand, counting down.
TTTTCGGGTGCACAGCAACTGCTATATTTCGCTTTATCTGTAAAATACAATTTAATAATGTATATTAACAGAGATTTTGTCCAGACAGCGATGGCAAATATATGTATAGTGGACTCGTATAAAGTAAACAGTACAAACTTAAAAATCTTCAACTGGCAAAAATAAAAAATATTCAACCAAATTTAGGAGTGCTTTAGCAATATACCTAACAAATGAGCTCGATATTTTTTATTCGGTTAGAAAATAGTTAACATAAAGTTGTGCTGTTAAAGTAAAGTTGACAGTACAAATATAAAAAAAACTCTTTCAATAAAAGGAAAGTTTGACATTAACAATGAGCAATCCAACAATATCGAACAAGTTATTTACAATTTTAATGTATTTTGCATTTTATAGCCCTGTTTAATATAGTTATTAGTTATTACCTACTTATAATAAATTAGAAGTCGAACGATAGACAACTAGGTTACCAAAAATAAAACTGTGTCGTGATTCAAAATTATAAATATAAAATATAATATTAAAATTTCCAGTTATGTTCAGATCCATGGGGGGAGGGTTATTTCGTTGTCACGCCCCTTTATTAATTTAAATTTTACATTATTTTTCAGTAATTTTAACAATGACGTAATATATTATCTATATTAGCTATTATAGCTACCGAGCTTAGTATTTATTTATTATTTTAAACAATCAAACCATTGTTTTAAATCTAAATATATAATTAATTTGTCAATACTACAAATAAACGTCGAAACTCATGAATTTACTTTTGTTTTTGATTTTTGTTATGTAAAAACAATCGGTGATTCGTTGATCAACTATAAATTAATAGTACTTAAACATCGTTAAATTATTAGAAAAATTTGATAATATAACAAAATTAAGTAGTTTTTTTTCCAGCCATAACTCGTTTGACCATCTGTTCGACCCCAATTAGATTAGGTAGAACACGATCAGAATAGTTTTTCCGCTATAAACGAATGCATAATTGTATAAATCAACCCATAAGTGTGACAACGACAATAGAAATGTCATAAAATCTATCGTTTGAATAGTATACATTTTACAATTTTGATAAAATATCATTGGGAATTTAAAATATTATCGCTGAAATTATTTGTTTTCGTCAATGGAATTATTTAAACGTGTTTATGATTTATTTTTTTTAAGCTCCATATAGTTATATAGTTTATTTGATTAATATCTATATTATTCTATAATATGTATCTGAATTCAGCTCGATCACCAAGTATATGGTATGAATGCGTTATAATTGCGCATACACAATCAGTCATTGTACTTGTATATAATTGATAATTTATAAGAAAAATTTTGTATGTTTAGGAATAATAATCTAAAAACAGACCTTGACATTTCCATTGATTATTTATTTTAATACTATGTATCAAATGTGGTAAATTAAAAATAATATTTATTATTTTTTTTTTAATGCATTAGATTACCATATAATTTTAATAAAAGAGTTTTTAGTTACCTACTAAAGAACCTGTTTCAAAACAATTAAATAATGTTTGTTATAAAATATTAAGTACCTAATAAATGGAAATCATAGCTGAAATTGTTATTGTTATCGATATATTTTTTTTTTCTGTTTCTCTGTATTAGTATAAAATATAAAATCATGTATTTTTTAATTTAATTTTCATTATTATGATTCATTTCATTTTATAACGAATTGCAGCATAAGTGAGCTTAAAAAACAATTATTCAAAACAATATCACATTTATTAACAGCCTTTGGTGAACATTTTAACATATTTTACTGAACAAATTAATAAAAAGCTATTTCTCCAAAACTTAACAATTAAATTAATTTTCCCGTGACTAATTTAATTTGTTTGCTTTTCAAATAACTTTTATCATATTTATATAAACGAATGAAAAATAATACGTACCCAACTTTCAACATTAATTTAATTTTTTTTTTTTCGCAGACTATTCTCAACTTAATATTTTAGACGTGAATATTTGCAAGTGCATATTTGTTAGTTTACATATTTATTAGTCGAATTAAATTAAAAATTAAAATTAAACCATCTATTTGTCAAATTAAAAATAAATAAATAATTTAATTTTTGAGTATTTGTATTACTTAATTAAAATGCATGATCCACAATCAAACTGGAATTTATGTTTGATATTTGCTATTCATTGATTGACCCTTTCAGAGACATAAGAGACAACGAATAACCGTGGGTAGTTTGTTTAACATCATATTACTATACTCTGGGGGGTACTATATTAAATTTAATATAATATATATGTTATTCATATATTTGTTACAAAATTTATTATGATCTCAAGTGGCGCAACGAGGCAAAATATTTTTTTTATTTAAAATAAATAATATATTAATTTTCGATCTATGTTTTTTTATAATGATCACAAATAAATTGAAAACCTAATAAAACTGTGAATTAAACTGTAATAAAAATCAGTTGTAATTTTCTCTCCTGTTATTATAATTTGTATCAACTCCACCTCTGGGAACTAAAGTTTATGTTGATTTGATTTTTAATAACAATTAATTAATTAATTCATTGTCCAATTATATTAATATGATTCAATTAAATCAATTAATGTGTATGAGTTTATTTGAATAGTGATGATGTTCAATTTGTAGTATTATTTAATGTAAATTAAAATAATAACTGGATTCTCAGTTGACAATGGATGTCAAAAATATTTTAAAGCCACTCCTTTAACAACAACACAACACAGTGTATTATTTTTTATAAATTAGTGTATTTAATTAGCTTCGTAGCAAAAACTCATAGTTAATTTCGAGTACTATTGGGTTTAGTAACGTGCATACTTTTAAACTGTTTCGTATAGGAATTATCTGGATAATGTTTCAACTATTCAATAAAAGTTCAATTTATTAAGTTGTTAATACAATTTTAAGTTCCCTACTATAATATATAACGTAGCAGTATAAAATATCAATAAATCGTGAAGGTCACGATTTGCGTAGTTCATCTTCTAATCCAAACAAATAACGATACATTGTATACTATTTATAGTAAATGCTTAACTTTCATTTGAAAAGTTATTCTGAGCTGATCCAGATGGCAAGCACTTCTCATGATCGAAAATTGAATTAATAATAATAATATTGGTTGAATAATTTCAATAACTGTACGAGTTTTACTAAGCCTAACGGTTAACATAAAATTTAACAAATTTATCATAAGCGTAAAATATTAATTCAGAATAGAAGGGGCTGAATTTTCAATCGTAAATATACAGTATTTATTTATAAAAGGTATCACCCTTTTTGTCCCTATAATATCTGTTAAAATGTGTAAGTATCTGATTGATATTTAATGATACTTATAATTAAAATACTATACAATATTCTTATTATAAGTTTGATTATATCAAGTAAAAAAAATGACGCAAATCTATGAGTACCTATAACTGTTTAAAAATAATAAAAAATACAAACATTTGTTGTCTTAATACCTATTTAATAATTAATAACTATAGTAATTACTAATTACTATCAATCGCTCTTCATCTCCAATATTCTTGTTTTATGGCTGTAATATTGTATATAAGATAATAAAATAAATATTACATTATCATCATATAGAAAATGATAATTTAATGTAGTTAAAAAAGTTTTTAAAATCATTTTTTATTTTTGACCCTTCGTGCTTTAACATGAAAACTAAAAATTTAAATCAAAATTACGATCAAAAACTCCCTTTGAAGTTGAAGATTAAAGCATTTTTTCTACTATATAAAGTATATAATATATAATTATAAAATACACATCATTCACATCATTTTAAAACCAATACATTTATTGTTCTGCTCATAAAAACATGTTAAATATGACTTATGACCGACTATTTTCGAATGTAAATTTTTATAAATTATAAATTAATACTAATAAAGAGTAATAGCAAGTATTAATAGTAATATAACGGAAAACACGTGTAATTTTTGTTATTGTTAAACTATAAATCACACATGTACAAAAAAATGTAATCGTTATAACATGCATATTTTGAATGTAGAATAACGAAGGTAAAAATATTTTAAATTAAATAGAATAAAAATTACATTATGTAGGTCAAACAATGTATTAATGTACCTAAAAATGTTTAACTAATTGGATTTCAAACTACTTGAAATATATATATATATATATAATATAAGCCGTAGATTGATCATTTTATTTAACGATACAATTATTTCATAAAATAGTAATTAATAATAAAGAAATAGAAAAAATGTGAACAATTTATGAACAAGCTAACTATCCTTATATTATTTTTATCAATTAACATACTAAAATATTTTAAGAATTTTCGGTTGTAATATATTTTTAATATTATTTGAAAACAAAATAATAATATGCATATCAAACTAAGTTTTCGCTAAAAGTTTAAATACAAATATCATTATCATTATATTAATATAATTGTGTTTGAGTTTAAAACGAAACTTATAAATCAAATATATTTATGTTAAAAATTAATCGTATAGTCGACGTTTTTTGTTTTATATATTTTATTGGTTTAAAAGCATAATCGAAATTAAATCGTTATATTATTAGCTAATAGTTAATAGTTTTTAATTCTGTTTAAAACGATACAGTTTTTTTATGTTGAAAAACAATTACGTATTATACATATTAAAATTTTGAAATAAATCATTAACATAGTAGAAGTGTAGAACAAATATTTTGTTTATAAGGACAAAAATCGTTTACTAAATAGTAACTAGTAAGCATAAACCACTTCTTCATAAGAAGTTTTTATGCTAAAAATTAAATAATTTTAAATTATATTATCTTTTGTTTGTAAATACTAATATGTATTATTTTTTATTAAACTATAAAAGGCAATATTATTTTATGAATCACATTTTTTATACAACCTAATTCTATAAATATAAGATATATCGTACTTAAAATATATTGATATGGAGTAGGTAAGAAAAAATAAATGAATTTGTGTGCTTTTATGAACATCTTTAAAAACTTTGTATTATTTTGTTTGCTTTTTTTATATTGGTGTTTAATTATTGTTTCAAAATTATTAACTTGACTTCATCAAACGACAACAATTATTTGTTCCACTATTTATAAACTCGTATAGTTTAATAACATCTACACGACTGCACGTGCCAATATATTATTTTAAGTTGCCCGGGACATTCACGTTTGTAATGTTATGCTAATTTATTATAATATTGTTATTATTATCTGTTCTTAATCGTCGCCATTCGCAGGTATTTTCACAACAAAATTCATATTTGTGAATATGTAGATAACTTCATTGATTAAAATTCTTTCAAGTTATTAATACGGTTTGTTATCTGATGACGGCAACAAAATAAAATGTAATACACATACTGTTCACTACGTATTATATAGGTACTAACAGAAAATCAATAAGCGTTAAATTTTATGATTTTATGATTTGCATACAACTATACTTAGTGTAACACCGTCCGTCTTATCAGAAATTGAGATCCATCCGATTTTAGGAGATACCTCTATAGAGAAATTTTACAATATTTATACACGACGTCGATTGTTTCAAAATTTAAACTTATATGAATATCATTTTTGCTATATATTATTAAAATTCTTGAGATGTGGTTTCGTTTTATTTATCGGACTATAGAGATAAGCGATACATTATCATCAACCTATATAATATTTGTATACTATGGTTTATTATCATTTTTTTCTCCCAAAAATACCTATACAAAATCGTTAGTTAAATTACTGATGTAGGTACTGAGTACTTCACAGTCATAATAATTCTCTTACGTAACTAAAATAGTTACAACGAATTTATTAAATCTGAAACCTAACAAATAAAGTAGTTACAAACATAAATAATTATCTAAAAAATATTATGAACTAATTTTACAATATTATAGCTTATAACTTATAAGTTTATAACGTGATTAATATATTATTATATCAATACAATTGTATACAAATCGAACAGTTATTCCGTGAATATTATATTAATATACGAGTACATACATATAATAAAAAGGAGCTACATCTGTTATCTGTGTTCTGTTTATTTTTAATGGTAACTAAATATTTGTTTAGGTAGGTACCTAATCATTTTTTGCAAATAATATTATAATTTATTATTCATGAAAAAACTACAATGTCGTGATATTATAAGATAACATAAACAATTTTACATTATGTCTACTGAAAAGCTAATTTACTACTCTAGCTGCAGTGCATGTTTTCAACTGATAAATGGGTTTCATTTTCGCTCGGTTTTCGTTTTGGCGATTAGGGTTCATAATAATTGAATGTCATAATATGTATATTATTATTTATTTATTTAGCATGTTCAGCCGCATAGGTACCGTACAAGCCCCCTGGGTCCACCTATGTGTTTCAGTCATGTGGTAAATTTTTAAATTTCAAAAATGTCACTAAGTATACAAATTGACGCATAGATCAAATGCTAATCACTTCAGTGATTTTTGTATCATAATTGTAGTTATATCGTATAAAATATATTATGTTATAACGCATGCATTTACAATTTGATAATGTTATTCTAAAAAAGGGGAAGAAATTAGACAACCGCTCTTCTGTTCAGTTTAGATTTCGAGTGTATATTGTCAGTATGGAGTAAATAACTGTAATGTATGTATTTAATTTAAATTAAATAATAAATTATTGCTTAAAAACGATTCTGAGCAAAGAAGATCTGTCAACCTACATTACTAAGTATATTTACTGATGTGTTTAAATTGATATAAAAGTAATTTTTTATTATTGATATATACAATAGGTAGGTTGAATTAATTTTTTGCCGAAAAAATTGCATCGAAAAATATTATCGTTGTATGTATAAAATAAAATAAAATAAAATAATATACTTATTATATTAATATACGATAAAAATTTCAAGTATTTGTGAATAATATTTTTAATTGCAATAAATAACTAGAAGCATACTAGATTGTATAAATATTTAATTACGTTCAAATTAAAATTTAAAATGTCAATAAAAAAATATTTACTTACTTCCTACTCGAATTATAAAAAAAGATCTCAGAACACCAATTTGTTAATAATTTAATAATTAAACATCTAATTCATAGGAGATAACTTAACAAAGACTGTAGATTATAATATATGGGTAAATAATCTTAAACAAATAATAAAAAATTATGACAATATATATTCTATATTCATATTCACTAAAAATATTTTAACGATTAAAAATTTTTCAAATTATTAATTGAATACCAAATATTATGGCATAGCGTTTGATGTGTACGACCGTAATTATGTGTAAATACAAATATTGTATACATTGCAATATACATTATACACATATAATCATGTAATCATTTATAGCGATCCGTAATGCAATCTATAATAACGTTTCAATTTTAGTCTAAAAACTTTGGATATACGTTGGAGTAAATGTTCTTAAAATTGTTTTTTTCGTTTTATTGATCTTAAACATACCTAATACAATATAGTTAATAGTTATAAAATAAAATAATTTATTTGTCGATTTTCAAATTTGTTTAACTTTTAAAGAACTTTAGAGAAAAGTATCAGAAACTTTGTCAACTATATTTTTAAGATCCAAACTATATTGACTATTTCTTAACTAAACTAATCGTGAAATAAAACACGAGAGTTTAAAGTGTCATTCCAAAAAGTTTAAATAAAACTATGTTAATATAATGATCTTAACGTTTGGTATTAAAATGTTAGTCAAACGCCAATGATATTTTAAATACGAGTTAAGTTATATAAATAGTTAAGATTGAAGTAAAACATTCAATCAAGAATTTTCAAATATAGATACAGATAAAGAAGGTACCTATACAACAGCAACCTATTAATAATATGCGTATATAAATACCTAATATAATATATTTATTATATATATATATTAATATATTATGTACTTAATACCTCTAAATTATAATCGTATATTATATTGTAAGTCACAAAAATAAATTGAAACCACATTTAAGTATTAAATTAACTTAACGTATAGAATTACATTTAGGTATAGGTGTCCATAATTTTTAAATTATTTTAGACTCATATATAATATAGTGGTTAACTATTTTTTGGTCTCACGATATGTTACCTACGTTTTTTTTTCTTAGTAAATAATACGCAGATAGTATATAGATTATTATTTATTAATACCTTTATTAAAGACATTAGAGTAACTACATAATTCCTTTAATTTTCACAACATAAAAGTAATTATGTGAAATGTAGAAATATTAGTTCACTGAAAATTTTATTAGGTGTATATCATATAATACAAGCGCTTTAAACAAGAAAAAAAACATAAAAGCGTCAGTAAGTTCTTAGAATTGTAAATTGATCTCATGATCATCTTTCATACATATAAGTTCTAAAGTATCACCTATATGGTTGCTTTTAAATTTAATATAATTGTACCCAACACATCCACTTTCATAAAAGCTACATCATGGCTTATACTTTTATAACGTTTTTAAACAAATTAATAGAGTTGAAAAATATCATTGATGATTTTTTTTTTATAATTAAGAATAAATTTTCTTATTTTATTGGATGCATAGTCGAATACTAAATAATATCAAGTAATTAAGTAGTAATTATCAAATCTTTTTGATAATTTAATAAAACTATCTTAACCGTATTTTTATTCTATGGAAATGGTATTTGAAATGTTTATTTTAGCGTGTAATATTATTATATTAGTGTATACTAATTAAAAAACATCGATGTGTATATATTATATTATAGTTATTCGTTTACCATTTTAAAATATAAAATAAACCTGTAAACGACCTTTTCTAAATAATAAGCGCTACCTACGCATTACTATACTGACAGTATATGTATAAAGGTATCAATAAAATTACGATGTTTTAATAATATATAATATATAACTATAAAAATGGTTATTTGCATCAGATTGGATGTCTGTCAACCATAGAAAAAATGCATATAAATGTGATAATGCAGAATTCAATAAAATATAACTGGAAAAAAAAGATATGTAATACATCGACTATGGTATGTTTTTGATTAAGATATAATGAATTTTTTATTGAAAGTTAAAATATATAATATATATATATACTAGTTTATACCAAGATAAAAGAAACTTTAAAAATTGAACGGGTAATAAGAATTTTGAATTATAGGTTTAAGTACCTATGCCCTGCAGTCAATACCTATTCATTGGCTTTATACTGTTCACTCTACTTTTTTTCTTATTAAATGTTTTTTTTTTTTTTTAAAGAAAATTAATAATAATAAATGTGTATTAATAAAGAAATGAAATAACATATTTTTGTAATAATACGAAGAACTATAAATTAATTTTTAGTTTTGAAAATATTTGAGTTTGAAAAGCATTGATGCTTTGTAAAATATTATTGACAATTATTCATAGAAACATTTGTCAGTATGGTTTTATTGCCAATTCATTAAAAAAATCGTTATTTTTATAACTTTTTAGAAATTTACGACAAATTTTATAAGTTTAAACATGCTACTAAGTAAAAAACTAACGACTGCATCCAATTTTAAATTGATAGAATGGATTCATATGAAACTTTTAGAGCACTGTTTCAAAAAGTGTTTTCGAAGCTTCCATTTATTTTTTTTTTTTTTATAAAAACTCTATTAATATAAAACTATTCAAACTTATTTTACTAAATCTCAAACAGAAAATAAGTTATAATATAGTTCAATATTTAATACGTCTGTGAAAAGAATTGTTTTTTGTAACGTGAAAAAAACTTATTTCATAATTTTAATACTTATCTCTAAGAATCTATACTCATAATATATGTCTATTGTTCGAAAAAATATGAATAATATAGTAAAAGTTTATATCAACTAACATTGATAATTACCTAATCAGTTTAAATTTTAAAAATCATATTGTGTATAGAATATACATCTATAAAAATATAAAAAATGTTTTATAGTACAAATTCGTTAATTTTTGAATTTTAATAACTACTTAAGTCTTCAAAATTTTCCACAAGATATCTCATAAATCATAAGTCATAGTTTTTCTTTCTGAATTTTAAAAATGTGACAAATGTTGATATTGATTTAAAAGTTAATAACAACAATTTTAAATTAAAATTCTTTGAACACGCTAAAATTTATTTGCCAGATCATTGATCATAGATCTTTTAAAACTATATCATATAGTGGCGGCTCGTGCGTTGGTGTGCAAGTAGAAGCACACCACATACTATTTTATCAAAATAATATTTTAATTGTTTTTGGAACCTAATATTTATAAATTGATAAATAAACGTTATCTACGTTTATTACTGAATCTAAAGAGAGAAACCTCGACTTAACATACAAACTAGTTAATTAAAAATTTTAATTTTAATTATAATTAAGTTATTTTAAACGATTTACATATAAATAAGATATAATATTATATAATAATATTTATTTCATTTAAAACAGTAAAAACGTGTTATACTATTGTCAATACTTGTTAATTATTATTTTGTGCACTATACCTATTTTTAAAACTATACGAGTTGCCACTGCTCATAAACTTTAAATACAAAGAAATGTCTGTAACTTTTGTTTCTAGCAATAACATTACTAATATAGCTCTATAAATAATAATTAATAAATCTTATCCTATTCTATAGTAAGTTTTTATGCATGATAATTATTTGAGATTTTCTCTATTAAATAGTTTGAGATCTTTAACTATTCTTGTGATTTGTGACATTATTATGAGTATTTGTGAAACTATATCTATTAAAATTTAAAACCAATTCTGCCACTTCAATTGTAGTTTTTTTTTTTTTTTTTTTTGAAAAAAAAAAGAGGAAGAGCACAGAAAAAACAGGAAAACTAAACGAGAAGAGTGGATAAAAAATATTTATTTTTTTAATTACCAAAAAGTGAATTTTATAAAAAAAATTAACAAATTATTTAAAATAGGGCTGAACCCGCATTTTTCATAATTATTTTACACATGTCGTCAGTTGACTTAGATTATTTATTTAGTACATTGTTATCCCCTCTATTGAAAAACAAAATACCTAAAAATTCAATTCTTGTGTAAAAATATTGAGCAATATCTTGTAGTATTAGGCATTTGATAAATGTTATTCCAATTTCTTCTTATTTATTTATTCGTATATATTTTATAAATGGTATGCCTACATTTTATTATCAAATAATTTTTAGCTTAAAAATTTTAGATTCAGACCATTCCAATATAAAAATGTCTGCCATATGTTTCTGTTCTTTGTAACTTTCCATCATCAAATTTTCCGTTCTAGTGTTTTATTGTTTTTCTTCGCACAGTGAACATATATAGACCTTTTTCATTTTAACCCTGACCTCCCTTAAAGGATTTTTTCCTTCAGATCTTATAATTTAGGGTTTTCTTCAATCATCTACCTAACTAAATATCTATATTATTCCCCTAAGAGAGTGATTCCATCTTTATAATATGCTAAGAGTTTTTTTTTTTAAGGCAATTTTTTAGGAAACGTCAATTTCTCGTAATATTTTCTTTAGTGATACTGCGAAAGGATAATGTAGGATAGTGTATCTTCTGGCCGGAGTCCTATAGTTTCTATCGATGTTATAATGTTGTGTTTGCTATCTTGAATTTATTTCCATCTAGTTATTTATTGATATTTATTTATTTATTTTATCGATTAAGTTTTCTCTATTATTATAATCGTACGCATTTTTCAAATAAATATCACATCAGTCAGTGGTAAGCTTTCCTAAGTTAACATTATGTTTACGTAAAGGATATTTATAAGCTCATCTAAGTCTGTATGTTTATGATATTATAAAAATTAAATTTAAGTATATATTCGATTTAATCAATATTTTTTTTTTTATTAGGAGTAATATCAACTATAATTATAACTCACAGGTAAAAAAATTTATATATATTATATCTTTTTTTTTAAATTTTTACTATAATTTAATATTTATTTATTTAAAATTCTTTTTAATTACTAAAATTAAATTATAATTTTATTAATTGTATATATATATATATATATATATATATATATAATTAAATTATTTATCAATTATTAAAACACTCTTAAAACAACTCTTGAATCAATAATTTAATAACTTAAATTCCTTATAAAGAAATGTAATTTAATTTATTATTAATTATAAATGCGTGAAAATTATTCTTTTTCATTAGGAATATTTAAGAAATTTTAAATAAGCATAAATATAAATAGATAAAATAAATTAATGAATTAAAGTAAATAAGTAATAAAATAGACAAGGTATCTAATGTGTTTGTAAAACACTAGCACCTACACACTTTCGACCTATGCATTGTCTTAGTACAATTTACTATATATTTTTGATTTTGTTATTTCTCTTTTTTACAAATTAATAAAATATATCAGTATAATATTATGAGTTGTAAATTCTCTTGTTTTTTCAGAGTTTACTAGTATAAAATTTTTTATGGCTTCCTTAATACCGATTGAAAAATCCTAAAACTAATCTTGTTAATTATATAGGTATGCAAGTATATAGGTCTACTGTAATATACAGATCTTTATGAATCTTTTAAAACATATTTTTAACATGAAACGTACATTATAGTCAAGTAAAAAAAATAAAAATATATAATTTAAAAACCAATATCACAGGTATTTTTTCTACGTTCAAAAACAAAATTTAATGTATGCTACTGCCATTGACAACGCAGAATATAATATTATGCGTTAGATTATATTACCAAATAGTGTATAATATCAAATGACGTACTCACAGAAATTCAAGTGTACTAAATTATTAGACATTCTTATTGGAATTTCGAAAAAAAAAATAAATATTTTGTTATTACCATTCTCAGAAAATAAATAAAAATAAAATGAAATTAACATCTAAAACGCTATTATAAAATATGAAACAACACTATTAATCTATTGTATATTGAAAATTTAGAACGAATTTACGCTAGATTTTTCAAGGCAGATTTTTTTTAAACTGTAGATAATATGTGCATAATGAATATTCATAATTCATATGAAAATATTGGAATTGTTAATTTACTATCGGTTTATTAAAAATGACTGAGTTTGGAAAAATTAAAGTAATTTCTAACAGCCGAATAATCGTTTATGCTTAAAGATAGATAATTTAATGAAAAAGTTTAATTAATTAAGACAAGTTAACATTCAGTTATAAGTTAAAAAATAAACAATATGTTGGGTGTATTCTAACATTTTAAAACTAATATGAAACTAACTCGGTTAAAAAGAAGTTAACTTTTTAATATCCATCAATTACAACGGGCTTCTAAATGTCAAAAACTAAACTAGTATACTACATTAAAAAAAACATTGGCTTAAGTATACCGGTGAAATAAACAAGTTTCATTTTGTAAAACTAATGAGACATTCCGATATGCCAAGTATTGATTTATAATATTATTTAAGAGCTCGATTTATTTGAATATTTATTTATTTTTATTTATACAATTTAATTTCAATTCATTTTTACTTAAACTAAATATATATTTTATTTTAACTATGACTGTAATGCGCCAACACAAGTGTCCATTTCAATGTGTACATTTATATAATTATGACTACAATTAAATTGAATTAATCCAATTTATTTTTAATTATTTGTATCTATTTATTAAATTTTATTTATAAAAATCATTTCATTTTCAACCGAAAATTATTATTTATACCTTACTATTATTCAGAATGATGATGCGCATTTGATGTATGATAATTTGGTGCAGGTAAGGTAAACAGACAATGTGCAAATAATATACAGCCAAGGAAAATATATTTAGGTAAGGTAATAAATGGTAATAAATACAACTTTAAAATATTTTTTAAAATAACAACATCTATCTAAATAAAAAATAGATCATTAAAAAAAAAAGCATTTTTGCTATAGATATAAGATATAATATAATAGTATACTCGTAAAATAAGTATAAACCGTTCAATTATTATTTATTTATTTATTTATTTTGATTATGTTTATTCTAAAAATAATCTTATAAATACTAAACACTAATATTAATTTAAAAGCTTAAAAAATGATTATTTTTTATTATTAGTACTTTAACATAATTTTAGATGGGTGTATTGATTTTATACTAATGTGTTTTTATATTTAATGTGTCTGTAAATATGGTAAGTAGTCGATAAAATTTATCGATTTTTAAATATGTGGGTGGTTTCTGGTAAAAAATAAAATCAAGTTGGTACTTTGGGGCTTAACTATTTGCTACCATAAATAATAAATATTCTATATTACTTTTATTTAATTTTTTTGGACATAGGTACGCTAAAAATTATACATGAATACACACGTTTATTAAAATAGTTTAGACAGTAGCATATCATGAAATAAGTTGGCCTTAAAGCAGGGATGGTAAACCTTAAAGAACACGCGCACGCTTTTTAGTAGTACGTGCAACTTTAAAAAAATAAATATCATTAAATATAATGAAACTATTTTCAAAGCTAGGTAGATCATCTAATAAAATTTAATATCTAATTTACTTATTTAATTTCATAAATGTTATGCACTACGGACAAAATTGTTTTAAATAAATTAAGCAAAATATCGTTATTTAAAAAACATTAAGTAACGAGCAAAAAAAGACAAAAAACAGCTGACAGGCAGGACAAATAAAATCTAACCAAAATGTTTGTTTTACAGGTACCAAAGAGCTATCCCAGTCATAATGCCTATTACAGATAATGAAGAACCTTCATAAATATACTGTAGGGGCAACAAAGACTTGATCCCAGTAAGGGCGGTAAGTCTTATTAAGCACTTAAGTATTTTCAAATATTTTTTGTATATTTTCTTAGAATAACTGTGTATAACATCAAATACTTTTTATTTTTACATTACTTATTGCTAGCAATTTGTTATGTTAGTCAATATTATTTTAATTAAATATTTTATAAAATATCTAAATTTATTCTACAACGACGCATACGAGGTGTGTCAAAGAAATATTTATAATTTTTTTATAAAACTTCTATTAGTGTCTAAAAAAAGTTTATTTAAAATAATTTTGATATTAAATACATAAATATTTTTTTATATAAAATAAAAATAAAACAAAAAAACAATTATACCTTTTATAAAAAAGTTTACGAATATCAACAGAAAAAATAACCTCATTTTGAACTTTTAAAATCAGTTTCAATTTATTATTTTCATCGTCGTGCAATAAAAGAATGTTAGGTATTTATAATTTTATACTTACAATTAATTATTGATATAGGCATATTATAATAAAAGTAGTTGTGAAAAATATTTTTAAACAAAAAAAACGGTTCATGAAATTATCACATTTGACGTTACTTCAATTAAAATTGAATTAAAAGCTTATCATCATATTAATGTGATTTAAAATATAAAATAATCTTATTTGACCTATACAGTTTAGTAATGCAATTAGCAAATATGTCGAACACATTTGACAAAATGTGCAAACAACTTATTTTAGATTCTGAACAGAACGATAATTATATTAATTTTACAAAGACATGTTTTTTTTCGGATTAGCAAAATTACTTATTTTGTTTTAATTTAAAAATATTATTCGCAGAAACTTAAAACTCTTTATGTTTATTTCATCAATATGAATGACACAATGACATTTTCGATTTATTTAAAGATATTATCTAATTATAATATGAATTTATTTTTACTATATTATGGTAGGTATTTACAAAAATATATTATTGAATATAAAGTTATATAGACTGATACAATATGGTATATATATATATTATATTATTAAATATTAATGATAAAATAAATGCAATATTTATAGAAAAAATCATATCAACCTTCTGTAATATTAAAACTTAAAAATAAAATTAATCACCTTAATAGTGTTCTATCAAAAAAACATATCATGTAATATATTAAGAAGTTTAGGCTAACAGATCATTTTTGTTTAGAATTGCTCTTTTTTATACAATAATGTATTATTGAAGTCAATTTTAACACATTCATAATAGTAACTCGAGACAGTCGAGACCTAATAAACAACAGTGCAATACTCACTTTCCTACCTTTTTTTTAAGCAATTTAGATAATATAAATATTATATTAATAATTATAAATTTCATTTATTTTGAAATTGTTCGTTTTTAATAAATTTATAACATCTAATTCAAAATATTAAAACTCAAAATGATATGTAATTAAACCATTGAAAAATTACTGAATATTGTAAATTGAAATTAAATAACCATCATTATTCATTAATAATAATATAGTTATTGGTTTGAATAACTGTATACCAAAACTAGAGATATTATGCTGCCATACTATTTATAACTTTTATTGAACAAAATCTATATGATATACATCAGTCCATAAAATTGTGTGTAGTACGAAAAGTAAGTGTTTAATACGAAATTTATTTAAAATATTACAGCACTACTGCGTAATTTAAAATCATTGCTTTATTTGTATAAATAAAATAAAAGTTTAAATTATATAATACAATATGTTAATAAATAATAATATATTAGAGTAAATTAAATCAATTTTTTTTTTTTGAGTAGATTAATATAATAATTAATTAACAACAACTTAATTTTATTTACAGCTATAAAATAATATATTTATACATATTCCTAATTAGTTTATATTAAGCGTTTTTGGTTAAAGAAATCCATAAGCATTGGCAGTGGTTTTTAGAGCATTGATTTTTTTTTTTTTTTTTGATTTGGCCGATTCGGCATTATTTGTATAGTACGAAAATTTGGATATTTTAGGAGCTAATATATACCATATACGAGTATAAGATAAGGTTTCAATCCTATTCTATTGTAATTTACATAGTCTTACATTATATAATATATTAATTTATAATTTAATTAATTTATAAACAATTTAACAATCTTTATGAGTTTAATAATGTAAAAACATTATTTCTTCATGCCCACGTTTACTGTCGTCTAATCGATATTCTCAGTAGTCAGTAGTTGGTTTTATTATTTTAGTTATTACTTTGATGTTGTATCATGATATTCTAAGTTTATATGTTGTTATTTGTAGAATGTTTCAGCCAATCAATTTAAGTTGTATGTGTTTACAATTGTATGATGTTAAATTGAATATTTGAAATGCGTTTATTTTAACATATTTTCTGTGTAAATAAAACGATAGTAGGTTGATTAGATTCTGTGTAGTTATGTTATTTCAATTGTACATAATGTTCTTTGAAATTATTTATTGAAATTTAACTGTTGAGAAATTCGTAATTTTGGCTTGTAAATGTTAATAAATAAATAAAAAAGAATATTTATATGATAGATTGAGCATAGATAATATTTTAAAAGTATTTACTCACACATACAATGTTTCAGTTTTATAGATTAGAAAATTCAATTATTCTTTTTTTGTGTTAAATCAAAAAAAAAATAATTGATTTGCTCAAATACTGGTTTTTCATAAAAATTCCCATTTTCTCCAATTTTGACCTGAGTAATGTATACACTAGATCCAATTCGCATTATAAACCACTCTCAAAGTGCAAAATTAAGGGATTTTTTCGATATGATGTATACATACACTCAAAAAAACCCCATCATAGTAAAATCAATACATTCTTAGCTCTTTTCAGAATATAAAAGGTAGAAGAATGGGTACCTCTCTACTTTTCCGAAGGTGTCGAGCAGGTCAATTTGATGGATGTGTTAAATTTAAATTCTAAGATTTATCATCATATACGAAAAATGATTTGTAGGGGTAACGGTTTATAGACAGCCTTTATTACCAAGTATACTTCATATAAATTGATATTAAAAAAATTGTTTTACTTTTTAATTTTATATAAAATTTATTATAAAAAATCACCTTGAAATTTAAGATTTAAGTATTTCTACTTCTCCAAAAGTTAATGATACACACAAATAAAAAAAAAAACAAGCATCATTGTAATATTAATTACGCCTATTCACTACAATAATAATTTACATTTATATTATGTATTAAATCCCTATAAATTACAGTATTAGTTAATATTAATTAGATGTATGATGCTCATTGAGTAATCCCTAGTTTTATAATTTATAATCTAGTTTTTATATTTTTTTTTTTTTTTTTTTTGCTAGGAACTAAGAAAATTCCGATTTGTATTTTTTTAATTTTTATTGAGAATTAAATTAAAAATTACAATCTAATGAAAAGTTTTATATTTATAACATAATATCTACCTATTTTTCCCAGTGCACATTTGAATGTCCATACTCATTTATCTTTGAAGCCTGATACACATTGTGATGTACGCAAAGGTACTACCTTATTTTTTCAATGCACATCGCAATGTGCTATGCAATATTTCTGATCCAGATTTTCAGAATTAAAAAATAATTGGTAAACATGATTTTTGAAAAGTATTATGATAAATGGTAAGTATTAAACAAAAATATAATCACTAAATTTAATTTATATTATTAAGTAAATACTAATTTTTTAAGTCTTCTTGCATACAAAACGTTTAAATAGTACTTGTTTCATGTCGTAATTAAGTTTTAGATGTTTTTTTTAATACCTACGCTGAACTGTTTATGATTCATTTATGATATTTTAAATCTATTATTAAGTAAACAAGTGATGTTTATAATCATATTAATTTATGTATCTTTTAATAATACCTTTAAACATACGAGCTTATTGCAATAATTAAGTATTATATTTATGGTAAGCGAGATATAATAAAATCCTCGGTACCTAGTCAAAAAAATGATAATAATTCATGATTAATCAAACATAATTTGCCAGTAAATACTTACTTTAGTACAAAAATTGATTTACTAAACTTGAAATTCGTTTGAAAAAATAATTTTTATACCCTCAGCATTTAAACTTCATAAACATATTTCAAACTATATTCATAATTGTTTTAGTATTGTAAGTCTGAATTTTTTGAAAGATTAATAATTTTAATTAGTTAAATAACCATTAATAAATGTTAAGAATATAATAATTACATATACATATAATGCATAATATAATTATACTTTATTTGTTCAGTAGAACATATGTTTTTAATCTTAACGAACACATATTGTAGAATGTAATACCTATTCTTACGAGCTTAAAGTACTTTAATGTTAGATTGTTATATTCAAAACGTATAATTTTATATACGTTATATTTATACCTTATATATCAATAATATCCAACGAATCTATTATTAAACAGGTTAACGAAAATATAAAATACTTAAGTATACCTACCTACATGTTACAGGCGTAACAACTTACAGTTGGGTAATTGAGTACCCAAATATCATAATATTATTTTAATATTATTAAAAATATTAATCGCAAATTTAATGACCTATATGTATAATTCACGTATGGAATGTGCAAAATATGTTATACAATGATCGTTATTCGCAAATCTTAAATTTCAAAATAATATTTATCCTGATTAGAATATTTCTACAGTTTAACAGTATTAAATAATTAGTCTAATCTTGTGCAGTGCTCTCCTGCACTCACTACCTAATATCTGTATTTAGCTATTGCATATTATTACAATACCGTGTATCACCTATTTTATTTTTTATCGTGTTATTAAGAATTAATATTATTTCGATACAATAACTTTGTTTAATTATTACTAATTATAAACACACCAAATTACTAAATTGTACTTGAAAAAAGATAAACAATGATAAAATATAATATGTCACTTGATAAATTTTGGTTTCAGTTTAGGTATCTTGATTTGTGGCCAAATCAAACTGCAGTGGGAATTGAACAATTAAGTTCTGTGGAAGATTTAATACAGCCTTAATATATCTAAATTTAAGTATAGTAATTTCATACAATATAATCATTTAATGTAAGCCTCCACCCGCAAAAATGAAAGATTTTAAAATACGACTCTTTAATCATCAGTATAATTTACTAACTTATATAAAATATTATAACCAACAAAAATATAATTTCTATATAGGTAGCCTATCAGAAATCGTTCAAATAAATTACATAGGTTAATATTCATATAACGATAACCGATAAAATAAACTTTAATAAAAAGTATACAAATAATTAAATTTATGTAAAACAAAAAAAAAAAATAATTGAATGATTATACCCATCCATAATATTTATATTATTATATTATACTAAATTATATTTAATTATTTAAATGTTTATAATATATAAATTACCTATATATTATATTAATTTTTTACCTCGTATTCGTTTAGATTATAAAGTATTTTAAAAACAAGTTTTATATTTATTCGTATAATACCTACCACCGTAATATAAGAATTATAGAACGTTTAAACATCATATATGAGTATTATGATTTTCAAGCAGAATTTTATTTTTCTTTGCTAAGGTTTATACGTTTTAAATCAATTATTTTATCACATTAATTTTACTACTCAATTACTCAATCATAGGTTTTATCATATAAATATTAAAATATATTAGTTGATAATATTTAAAAATATATAGAAATAGGATAGCATAACACGATTACTAATAAGAATCACTAAATAAACAATTACGCTGGTTAGTCGTTAATCGTTATCTATAAATATATCAACAACTAGCAGTTAAATGTCAAATCACAAAATTATTCATAAAACGCTATCAACACCAATAATTCTTTAAAAGCAATAACTTACTGTAAAGTTGCAGTAAAATGCATCAATTACAAAATTATACATAAGAAGCCTACATCAATTCATTTTCATCCATAAATAGTAATACTCTATACGTATTACATCTCATATAATATATAAAATATACACATTTCTGGTATCTATGAATAAATTTAAACAGCCCATTGCCTAAAAGAAAATGAAAGGAATGACTTTATTTTAAATTTAATTTTTAATTTTTATACATTAACATTTTCAGAAAAAATAGGTGTTTAGAATTTTGTCGAAATTGATTTTTAAACGCTTTTAAAAAATATTGTAATAATAAATTTTTAATATTTTTTAATTGAAAAATTAACAACTTAAAAAAACCTTTCTATTACATTTTCCAATATTTTGACACAGTAAACATTTTTTTTTCAAATATTTATAAAAAAAACTGATAAAAATTAAGTAAATCAATAAATCAAGTGTCTAAAATTTTCGTTTTTGAATTTAAAAAAAAATGAATTTGGTCAAATATTGATTTTTACAAAAATTTCCAATTTTCCTTAATTTCTCGTTTTTTTTCTCGATTATTTTTAAAATTACTGGAAATTTTTACCTGTTTAAAGTTCAAACCAGATCCAATTTCCTATCAGAAACCATCCTTAATGTTAAATATTAAAGCATTATTTCATAACTACTTATATTGGATAGAGATATGAAATAAAAAAGTATACATTATTGTAAATAAAAAATCAGTACATCCATCCCTCCTCTCAAAATTTAAAATATTTCTTAATAGTTGATAGTTTTTATAAAAATAATGTAATAACCTTGTATAGGTATAAAGTGCCTATTTTTTATACTCCTTTGGTCATTTGTCAATTTCACGGGAGACCATCATCTTTCAAGTACACTATATCATATTTTTCGTTTTATTTACATAAGTATATTTATTTTAATATTTGTACCGGTTTTATGATACGTAGATGAAATATTTTATTAAATGTTATTTAAACAGTTTTTTATCCATAATATTTTAAATCTGTTTAAAAAGTATACATGAATAATTAAGTAACACAAATTCTTGTCACATTAAATTGTATTAAGTAATTTTATCATTTTTTTTAATTATTCATAATCACGTATAAATACTATGTATATAAATCAGAAAATTTAATTCTCAATAAAGTATACTTTTCCTTGTACGATTAAAACTGTTTTAATTTTGAAAACATAAAACTTATATTTCGAGTAAAAAATCCGGAACCTCACTTAAGTTATATTTTGTATGCTATAGCTAAACGTTTCATTTCATCAGTATTTAATAATAAACATATATTAGTTTTGTATGTCGCAAAAACACACAAAAGAAATAAACTAGTTTTTTTGTGTGAAACTAAAATTAAAATTAAATAATATTGTTTAAAAATTATTTTTAATTTGATCAAATATTGATTCATACTTATCAGATAAAAAACACGTTTATCACGCAGTTATCTAATTAATAATAGCAACATTACCCTAGTATGACTATATAACCAAAAAAATTATGAAAAAAAGCTTGAAAAATTTAATTACATACTGATATACTAAAGGTATAAATGTATAATGATACAAAATAAACTTATTAACATATTTATCTAATCTTTAACATTAAACCAATGTTTTAATAAATACTTTTAATTAATCTGTGCCTAATCTTACATATAAATATTCTTTTTTAAGATTTTTTTATTTATGTACTTTTTTGCGTAGATGAGTCAAAATTTCAAATACAACAGTCTCATTAATCTGGACTTAATAGAACCGGACTTTGTCCAATCATTAAAAATCTATTTTAAACAAAATCAACTTCAAAACTTTTTAAACAAGTTTTAGATAAATAAAACAATTTTAATCTATGAACTGTTTATAAAAATAAATTACACATTTAATTTTAAGAATTGTAAAAACAAAAAATAAATATGCACTTACAATTAAAATTTAAATAGATTTGAAAATTATTGATGTATTTTATTTTTTTTTTTGGTTTTTCGTGCCGGTCCAGATTAACTGAATGTCCGAATAAGCAACACTCTATTGTAGTTTTAAAAATATCATATGAAATAGTATAACACAAAACGTAACAGTCATTTTCATTTATTTAACCAATTTATACGATTGTGTATGATAAATGGTTCATAGAAAAAGACTAGAAAAGAAAAGAGATACCAAATTGTGTATTGAGAATAAAACTGAGAAATTCGACAAAAATTGAAGCAACTACAATTATTTTTCAAAAAATAAATTTTTATGAGAAAAGAAACATTTATGATAAACTAAAATTAATTTTTTTTATACAAGTTTTTTATACGTGCACCTGTTCCCCTCTCACTCTTTCTTAAAAATGTTATGGATATGTTAATGTGTGTAAGGAAATGTACAATACCATACAATAGTAATCTGTAATGTGACAAGCATATTACAAACCCTAAACAAAATATTTAAACATTGACCCACCCACTATCCTCTACAACATAATAAATAATTTAAAACTGTATTTTAATTTAGAATTGTTACTATATAGGACATAGATCATCAACAATAAAAATAAAAAAAAACAATTATACCTAATTAATTATGCATTCATGCACACAAATCTTAATTTTTAAATTCAAAATACATTTCTAGAGCTATCGCATTAGACAAACGTCGATCACCACGCTACTGTTGGTAATGAATAATGAGTAATGACCATTTACTATGCATAAAAATGAAAAATAATATACAACCACGTAGTTCATACACAAATATTATCTTCATTGAATTCCTTAAAAATAGACTATTTTTAAATATGACTAAGAACATTGCAAATTGTCAGTTATTTCAACTAAAATATACCAATTTTTGTCAATCATAACGATAGACCTAGTCGTTATGTGATTATATTTTTAAAAAGTGGTATAAATTGTTTATTATGTCTAATAGAGATAGATCAAGGCTACTTTATCAAACTTCGTTCTCTAACTTCTATAAATTTGGTTCAAATATTTAAAATGTAATCTGATCGATCTAAAGTAAACATATTAAAAAATTCAAATCAGTTTTCAAAAGTCTTATAACATCATTAGATTTATCGGTAAAATTGACAAAAAATACATATGAATGAGCATAATATATATTGTTCACGCACGAGATGCCGCGGTGATGACTGATAACGTGCAAGTATGTGAGAGCGCTTCGCTATATATTTTTTCACTACATTCACATACACTAATGATCACTTACGACATACACATTTACAAAACCCACATGCATGTACTTAGAAAAATGCTTGTATTGAACTCCTTAAAAATTGTTTGTATGGAATCCCCTTAATTCTTAGAATTATATAAATTCTAGTCGACTCAAGTCTATAAATAATTATTATGTATATTTTTTTTTATTTATTGACTCAATTGAAATATTATTTGTTCATGGTTTACTGAAAATATATTATTTTTGAAATTTAATGTGATTTTAAAAATATTTAGACAATATCTACGTATTATATTTCAATATATGTTAATTGTAATTCTGTATTAAATAGATTTGATTTAAAGTTGAGAAATCTGATTTTGAAGTATTATTGGCCAACAAATACGGTCTCAGAATATGGATTCAGACATCTTAATATCATATGAACAAAAACTTATAGTTCGATCATTAATTGATACAAATCACTCATACTATCATATAATTATAATATATCTAAATTTTTTACTAATTCTTATATATTATTGTTTTTTGTTAATTTGTGTAAATTATTGAATATTTTTGGATTAGGCAGAGCTTAAAAATTTCTTTATTTCGTTATTTAAATAGTACATTTTTACTCTGTACTTTAATTCAACAATTATTTTAATCAAATGAACAATTGGTGATTTATTCATTTTTTAAATTCTAACACTCTTTACTCTTTTCATGTGAGTTAGAGGGAGGATTTTAGTATCATGGACAAGTGATGGGTATGATGACAGTATAGTAAAAAATTTTCTTTCTTTGCTCTCACTAATTTTACAGACTTCCTTAATATACAATGAATGAATCAAATAATATATAAGTACTATTAAGCCATTTTTTTTTTTTTTTCAAGTAACGTAATAATATATTGTATTCATCAAATTGAGTACAATAAATTGTATAATTAACTTTACCAAGTACTTTAATACACGGATTTGATTTAATATTTTTTTTATCTCTTCAAAGCTTATAAATAATGTACTTAAATCCTTTTTAATAAATATAATCTCAATTTTTTCTTGACTTAATCTATTTACGTTAAATATTTTTTAATGATATATTCAATTATCAATTTAAATGTATTTAAATGTATATTATAATAAATTTGTTTTATTCGGTGACTTTAAGATATTAAAATCATTTATTATTTGTACGATGTTTACAGTAACTTGAAATTTATTTATTTTTAAGCCCCGACGCGTTTCTAGAGAACGTGGACATCATTATACAATTTAATTTATATTTACATTTAAATATAAGTATAAAGTTATCAAATTTAAATTAAACAGTGATTTATTTAATGTACCTAAAATATATTTATTTTATAAATATAATTAAAATCATCAAATATATTTTTCATATTTATACATAATATTTATTATAAATAGTACATGATAATAAAGATATTTAGGTATCATTGGCCATAAATACTATTATTTACATAATACTGAGTAATAAAAAAATCTTACTTTTATTGTTTATCAGTATAATAATGTTATTTATTTATTTTTTATTAATCTTATTTAAGCCCGGAATTAAAACCATTAGTTGTGAATAGGAACAGTAGGTTTTTTGTAAAAGATTTGTTAGTAAGAGGTTTTGGTTAGTACCGTTGGAACACGTGTGTGTATGTGTGTGCGCCATAGATTCGTCACCACTAAGAACTCGGGTGGTCACTCATCCGACAGTTAGCAACAACGGCCGATGCTTGACCTCAGAACACATAAGTGACCGATGCCAACACCACACTAGGATTTCAGTTATATCCACAACTTTTCTTTTAAATTTTAACCTTTCATTTTATACTTCATATAATATATATCAAAGCTGAATATTTTTCTTAAAATAACTGAATAAATATCAAATATTAAATTAATATATAACGTAATGTTCATACCTAAAAATATTAGTTTTATACTTCTATGCACATTGAATAATATTCAATATTTAGCTTTCAAAATTAACTAAAGATAAAAATTAATAAAAATTAAATTCGTATAACATAAAATTTAGATATATATTAGATAAAATATGATTTTATAAGTTAAAAACAATATATTATTTAAAATATTTCATGCAGTTAGACTTAAACTTTTTATAAATTTATCATTATATAATTTTAATTTAACCCAATTTCATCTATAAATGTAGTAGGTAGCAATTCCTAATAATCATGTTACCGAGCACAAGGGCGCCCATATAGGGGAGCAAGAGAGGGACATGTCCCCCCCTGGAAAATATGGAAAAATTGTTTACATAAGATTTATAATGAGTGAAGATAGACTTGATAGAATCACGCATTATAAGCGTACATAGGGAAAAAATTGATGATGAAACGAATGAATACATAAAACAAGTAATAGATAAATATTTGGTGTTAAAAAATTTTTATTTATAAATTAATATTTTATTAAATTTATGTTATTAATCAAATGAAAATTAAATAAATAATTTTTATGGTTAATTGGTTAAATAATTATTATTTCATAATTTTCCAATTTGATATATAAAATATAATAGTATAATGTCAAATTGTATACCATTTTCTATCTCATGGACATAATTAAAATTTTGTCCCCCCCCCCTGAGAATTTTTCTATGGGCGCCCTTGGCTGAACATCCTTTTTTTCTTAAATAAAAAAACATTTTATTCGCTTATAGTTATATGTTTAAACGTGATTTTTATATCAACATAACCTTTTATATGTTATAGGTAAAAATAACAGAATATCATAAACATATTTTATTTGCTAAAATATTATAAAATTTAAATTTTGAAAAATTATTTATTGTTTAATTTACTTTAAACATCAAGCCTAAGAAAGCTAACTAATTTGTTTAACTCGTAAAGTTAGTAAATACAGAAATATGTAAGTTAAATTTAAAGTAAAATGTTATTTTTCTATATTTATAATTTATAAACTAATTTCTTAACTTAATTATAATCAGTTGTGTTTTTTTCATCTAAATATTTACGGTCTACTCTAAAATACAATAAGTAATTTTGATAAAAATATATATATGAAACAAATGTAAATTTTGTACAAATAACAAAAATTATTGACTAAAAGTAAGTTACTTTTTAAAGAGATCATGCAGCAACAACTGTATCTTTAAACATCGAACTGAATTATTTTATTGTATTTTTGTTAAGATATTTTTAATCAATATGTTTTTTAAGATTATGATTTATATACTTAACTTTGTATTACTTGTATATACATTTTTTTTAATCCATAAAAGTTCTATACTTCAAAAGTATAAAATGTAGTGCGTAAATAATAAATATGGGTTACAACTTTGTTTTTGTGATAACAATAATTTGTTTAAAACGAAATTTTAAATTTGTTCATATTAGGAAATAACTAACTTAACATAACTAGATATGCAGTTAATTAATTTATAATTCTGTATATTATCATAAAACATATTGCATATTAAATTTTTAGTTAATATTTTGTTTTTTTTTTTTTTTTTTTAACTTAATTCAATTTTTAACTCTTTAATATCCGGCCTTTTCTAATACAATATGTCAATATAATATGCCTAATTTAACTTATTAATCAATATAATTTAATCATTATTAATGTTAACTTGTTCAATATAAATGTTTTCATACATACAATATGAATAATATTGTATCTCCAATAGTAAATCTTCAGAAATTGGTCAAACCAATTACTAAACTAAAAAAAAAAAAACTAAAAACACTCCGCCTCAAGTTTAATCACTACACAAATGGCAAATAGAAATGATTAAAAACCCCGCAGACTAAAGGTCTGTGTGTAATCGTTAAAGATTTGTAAAAGTGTCAAACGCTTGACTCGATAATCCAGGACGAGCGATTAACGTCCTAAAAACATCATTGTGGTTTTAGGAAGCTTAAAATATAGTCAACGCCATAAAAGTATTAATTTGCCATGAAGTAAATTGAATATTACATTTTTAAATGTATTATCAAATAAGAACTTAACTTTGATTACGAAATCTTTCAAAAACTCAAATAATCTAAAATCTCAGCACTAATATTTCAAATCATAATAAATATAATTTTGTAAGTATCAAAAAAAAAAAAAAAAAATAACGTAGTATTGCGATAAATAAATGACAGTTGCTATAGTTGCTATACATTTTTAGTGCTTAAAAAAATACGTCTCATTTAGTTAAAAATAAGTGATTGCGTCCCACGTTCCAATTGTATTTCACTACCAGATAAGTTCCGTCTCTATATTATTAATTTGGTTTATTAGCATTACCTAAAAGATACCAAGAGGAGGTTGGCCATACAATTTTCCAAAAATTTAGTAATATTTTTAACTGAAAGAACATTTTACCTAGCATTGCTAGCAATATAAATTAATATAACCTGAATGCAATTTACATACCAGTGAAATATAAAAAAAAAAAAAAACAAAACAAATTGAAACACAATTTACTTAGCTTATTATCAATATTTATTTAGACACATTTCGTCGAAATCAAAATTTTTAGAGGTACCAAAATGTCCAATAAGTGTATTACATAGTATTTCATACTTTTTTATGTACCTATACTAAATTCTTACAAAATAAAATTCATAAGAAAAAATAATTCTAACACTAATTATTTTATATATTTTTAAATAAGGTAGATTAGTGTAAGATTTATATTAAAATTATAGATATTAATTGTTTTAGTTTTGAAATACATTTATAGAACAAATTTCTAAGTAAATACATTTAAATAGTGATAATGAATTCGCCACACAACTAGGTATATAAAATATGTTGTATACCGACGAGTTTTAAGTTTCTGTCAACAACTAAAAGAAATATATATTGCACTCATCTGAGACGCTATAATAAAACACGGATAAATAGTGTGTAGCGCTCCATTGCAATCCACTTGTAAATTTACAAATAGCCCAGTTATCCACTGACCATTTAATATACATTACTATACCCCTACATGTGCACCATTGTATTTCCCACATGATTAAGTTTCTCTAACCCCCTCATCTAATTACATCTGAACGTCTCTATTGGGCCAAATTAAATATAGCGATAATTGATATTCAATATTCATTATTTCTACATGGAATATCATACTACCTACTCAATATTTTAAGTCAATATAATATTAATATTGTACATTAAATTGATTATTTTCACTTAACTAAAAACTAATATACATTTTATAAAAATGACTTAAATAACTTGCTAAATAATTATTCGATATAAATAATTTTAATGAGAATAAATTAATAATAATACATTTTTACTATTTAACTTTTAGTTTGTGAATTTTATTTTGCTTTACAAACTCAATAATTCGAAATAATGCCCCAGATGTTCAACAAAAAAGTTTATGCACATCGACATCTGTGACTAAAACCAATGAGATACATTTCAAAGATCTTCTATTTTCGCACGTAATTGATATATTTTGAATAGTTTCACATCCAAAACTAGAATTTAGATCTCTATAAATTCATCTATACATGAATAGTAAATACTGAGTAATCGATTTTATAAAATATAGTTTATACATTTGTTAATTATCAATATAATTGCCCTGAAGTATATATGAATTAGTTAATTGAACTTAAACTGTATTTCCACGCATAAATGGTGTAATTTTGTATTTTAAGAATTAAATACCAATGTTTTATACTTTTTTATTAAAATATTTTTCAAAATATATTAAGTTTTAAAATTTTTACCTCTTGCTTTTAGTGCAAAATATGAAGTACCTAAAAATCTTTAAAGAACGTTTTTTTTTTTTCTGAAAATCCTTAAATTAATTTCAATGGAGTTATCTACGGGGATGTTGATCAATAAAAAAATTAAAATCTTAGGGATAATTTAGCGACATTTTAATTTTGATTTTTAATTTTGTCATTTAAAATCACAACTAAATATTATTTTTATTAAATGTAAAAAAGTCTCATATATGATGTCTAGTTATTTCTAATAGTTTTAAGGATAAAATCATAAATCTGATAACTTAAGTTTTATATTCATAATTATGTAAAATAAGAAATGTAAAATGTAATTATAAAATAAATTTATATTTGTTTTTGAATTTTTTGATTAGAAATAATTTAAATACATAATATATTCAATATTGGAAGTCGAAGTAACTGGTAAAACAGAAAAACGCATTTTCCACTGAAAATTTGGACATATTATTGTAAAATTTTTGCAAAAAAAAAAAAAATGTTTATTTATTATTTCCCCAGTCCTCCAAAAATATTTACATAATTTTTCATACAAAAAGCTAACGTTATGGAATATTATTTAGTTTTATTGCGATTAATCATAGAACAATAAACTGGAATATTTAGAACATATAAAGTTGAAAGATTTGTATTTGTTAATTGTAAATAAATAAGCAAAAACGTTTAAACGCATAAGTCAATCGAATAATTCCATTAATTTAATAAAATGCTTAAGATATAAATTTACAGTGTTAATTGTTAATTATTCCGGATATTCAGTACTATTTGAATTTACTCAACTATACTTTGTGTATTACATAGTGCTGTGGTAAAACTTAAATTGTTCTTCAACTAATTTTAATTTTACAAAATACAATATTTGAAAACCACGTAGGTAGCATAAGTTTTTATATACAATTAACTCATACGTTTTGAGTAAGTAGGTAGGTGGAATTTAAAGTAACGTTAACGGTTAATGGTTAATGAGTGAAAACTGTTATTGACGTGCATATTCCAGTCAAGATAAAACATTAAGAAAATCGTTTGTTGTTAGTTTAAAAAGTAGTTCCGTTGATCTTAAGCGATTTCATTATGAATAAGTAGTGTAGTAGATTCAGTTGATGTTAATAAACTAAAATCTTTAAAAATTGACTATCTTAAAAAAAATTAAGATTTCGACTTCCCGATAAAGATAATAAAGAAAAACTAGTTGATTTTTTATAAGTTGATAATGAAAGAGTTATTCCTGATAATTTACAAGAGGTAAACAGAATTAAAATTTAAAAAAGATAGCCGAATTACAACAAGAAGTCGAAGAGCTGAAAGTGTTAAATCAACTGTTGTAGATAAAAATTAAATTTCAATTGATTTATTATATCAAATTTTTGCTACACAAAAATAAATTTTATGAAATTTAATTAAAAAGGAAAACACTCGAATAAAAATTGTCTTAACCAATGATACAGCTAATATAATATAATTTTATTATGGTAAAAATCATAAGAATGATTCAGATTGGATTATTGAGGTAGAATGCGTTTCAAGTCATGCACATTGGACAGATTCTAAACTTAAGTTAATCCTGTCTCTAGACTTCGAGATCCAGCTAGAAATTAGTATAAAGTTTTTGAATGTTAGTTAAATACATGGGCCAATTGTAAAAAAAAAATATCTGAATGATTGAAATGTAAAATTTAATTTACTAATTTTATTAAATTTCAAAGTTAACACATTATTCACAAAGATTAATCAATCGTAGAATATATAATATTTGACAAGGATACTATTGAGAAAACACCATTTCAATTACAAAAATATGACCGAAGTTCACTGTATTAGAAGGTATTTCTAACAACAAATAGAAATTTTACTAACCACAGTAATGTTAAGTTCAGTACAAGAACTTATTAGTCAAGCAACGTCCTTAGACACTATTTTCAATTTAAACACAAGTAATATAAAGACCAACAGTATTCATAATAATAGCTTAAAAAAAAATGTCGAAGCTAATTCATCGTTTCCACTCGACTATACTTTACTAGACTAACATATAAATTTGTAGTAAATAAAATCAAATTACTTGGTAGAATTACGGAGGATGAAAGTACCCTCCTCCCCTGATACTAATAGAATATCAGCTGTTTCAAGATATAAATCACTTTATTACATGGATGAAGTTAAAATTTTTCTTGGTTTTACTAATATTTTATGACGCTATGTTAAAAAATTTGTGGTTATATCAAGACCACTTTCTAACATTGAAAAAAAAAAACTAATCAAACATAACTAAGCATATGCGTAAATATAGGTATAAATGTATAATATACAGTAGAAACTCGTTTAACCGTCACTCTCTGTTATCCGTCATCGGTCACCGTCGAAAAACGGTCATAGAAACGCCAACTAGCCACTCAGAAGCAGAAGCAATATTATCAATATTCATTGATTGGTTTGAAGTGCAAAAGGAGGCAAATAAAACGCAGGTCTTACTTCGTGGAATACGATATGCGTCCGCTCAAAAAGCTTGTGTCTCAAAAAAATTACATAGGATATATTATTAGTATTTATTATTTATTACATATTATTTTTGTCTACGAATCACATTAACGTTTATTGAAAAATGTCTGTTAACCGTCATTGTCACGGTCCCGACACTGACGGTTAAACAAGTTTCTACTGTACTAATAAATTATAAATTATGGATAACTGGTGTCCTGGTAAACTGTACCTAACCTCATATTCCCATAATTCAAAGACATACGTATTAACTTTTTTTTTTTTCAAATTCATTACAATTTCAATATTCTTATTTCTTGTTTTATTAAATTTCTTGTTCTATCATGATCTTTTATATTTATTTAAATAATAAACATTTAACTAAATGAACGGCTGGGTTCGTTATCAAAAAAACCATTTTATTTAAGTATTAGCTAGGTATCGCCAGATGTCGATATCGGTACCAAACTATACCGACCGGTTTAAACGGTATCTATTTTATTAAAATCAACGAAAGATAACATTTCAATCGGTAAATGGTTTATACATAATATATATACACACTACCTACCATAACGGTTATTTACCTACTTCATTTTAGTTTTAGAAATTCAAATCGTTACATAATTAAATATGTTTGATGCGCTGACCAATAAATGTATAATATATAATACAACATGATAATTTATCGTAAATCCTGAAATATATTGTCATTGAAATAGTATGTATTTCTATTTTTATTTTTAGAACAAAAATCGAAAATCACATAAAAATGTAATATATTATTATGTTCTTAAATGTTTAAAAAACAAAAAAATTATAATTTAAAAATTCTTTGCGATATTTCTTGAAATATTTTTGCCTATGATAAAATATTTACCTTGCATAGATAAATCGTGGTACACAAATTTATATTCATATAAGTACCTATATATTTATATAGTGATTTGGAAAACAAAAACGCAGTAGAAAGAAAAACTTTTGGTCCGGCGTTTCATTGGTATTGATCGATGTATTATATTGTGGGTCGTTATTGCGTTTGCTTAACTTGCGGTCGATCGTTGAAATAGTGGGTGATCATTTACATGTATTTATTTTGATTAGCATCATTGAAATGCCGTCTGTCGGTAGTTTACAAATGAATTTTACAACCCATTATTTTGAATAAAAGCTTACAAGTATACCTAAACTAGTCTACTGTAATATACGAGAATACACTAAAAACATACACACGATGACCGAGGGGTGTATCTATAGTTAGACCATAAATTAATTATACTTTTTATTTAAAATAGATTAGATCGAAGCATAAATTGATATTTATGATCTTTAATCCGTCTACTTTAATATTATGGTAGGTACCTACACAAAAATTGTAAAGCGAAACTTAAAACGCCAGAACATTTGTTTTCACGACTTTGAATCATGCGCAACATAACAAATTTGCATTCAATAGAACTTGCAATCTTGTCTTGTTATAATTAGTATTCAAGTAAATTTACTTATTATTAAGCTTAAAGATAAAAACATTATCGTAAGCTTATTTATGATATTTCAATTTTAGTTCAAATTATAAATAGGCTGTAGACAGATTTAACTAATAAAATGGACGTATACTTATGTAAGACATAACAATTTAAAATCGATTATTATACCGCAGAAAAATTTTAATATCGTAAAAATCTAACTTAAGACAGAGATTATGTAGATTAAAATTAATAATAGATCAATTTAGGTAGCTGAATAAAAATTGTATCTGTTGTACATGGATCAAATGAGAATATAAATAAAATATTATAGTAAGTTAACTTATTATACCTCTCTTGGTATAATAATATGTATTCATAATTTGTGTAATTTTGTAATACATTCCATTAGTAATATTAAATTAATAGTAATTTTTTTTTTAGTTTTAACAAGTACAAGCCTTATCGTTTCTATTTGGTGTTGTAATGTATTTTGTTGTATATGATGGATGCAATGGATAACAAGCCTGAGTAATAATTACAAGGTATTAATAAAATATGACATAAAAATCTTGTAAAGTGCATGAAAATTGTTTAAGATAAACTACAAAAAGGTGTAAGGGGGCTTAACTCTCACATCCCCACTGATTTGTTCAACATACATTCATTAAGACCTACCCCACCACCAATAGAAAATCAAAAATTGTATTTATGTGTAGATTCGTGCATGCTAAAATTTCATTGAAAAATATACTTTAAATTATATATACTCCGTGTAAATAGAAGCTATAGTATAATCGTTTATATAATATATAATATATACGTACTACCTATTATATGTGTCACGGTCAAAAATGATGGTATTTATTTTAATTAATATATTGACTGATTAATATAACGATAATAACGTGCTTTGAGAAATAATTTAATATCCAAGAAATTTATTATACCACAAAAGTTAATAAAATCATGACGTGTAGAAAAAATGTTGTTTAACACTTTCAAATAATATAATCGTAGTAATGAGTAACAACAGGTAACGACTAACGACTATAGTGCCTTACTGTCATTACTCATCATACCTATATACCTATTGCTGTATAAATTTACGATGCTCTTGGGTATTGGGCACGATTATAAATTTCACTATATGTATATACTACGTATACCTGTATATTTTATATGATAATATATATGTATAGAGTATAGTCTGTTTATAGAAAGCACTATAGCCATATTATTGGTACATATAAACACTAAGATAAATATTCAAATCAAACGTTCAATAGGTAATTAATACTAACATGGAATTATTTATTTTATAATTTACTCTACAAAGGTTTTGAGGCGACTTTGATATGGTTGTATAGTGGCTACTTATTTTCTTGTCTCTCTAGTCTAGACACTAACTGTATTCTCGAATAATTCCATATATATATAGATACA
This sequence comes from Melanaphis sacchari, assembly GCF_002803265.2. Classification (NCBI taxonomy): domain Eukaryota; kingdom Metazoa; phylum Arthropoda; class Insecta; order Hemiptera; family Aphididae; genus Melanaphis; species Melanaphis sacchari. The sequence continues at coordinate 1,442,267 of NW_020271162.1, read as the reverse complement.
TAACGATACTATGTTGGTAAATTTCAAGTTATAATACCTACACGGCTACACATAATAGTGCTTAATTTATAAAAATAGCATTTTAGATTACCTTTGCAGTTAATCGTTGCTTGACCATATTAAAAGTTCAAAAAATGGATAGAAAAAAAATAACCATACAAACACTTCTATTAATTTTCTTTCCTGATGAGACTAAATATTTTATAACTCAATGTACCTTTACCTAATTTAAATAATATTATGTAAAAACGTAAAATAGTTGTAAATAATAAGCATTTTCTGAAAAGGTATTTATTTTTTTATAATTTACATGAAATCTTTATTTTCATGATTATAATCTGTAATTCATTAATTTTAAGTATATACTACAAAATAATTTGCTAATTTTCACGATTTTAATGAAATTCTAATTTCTAATGCTTATAATATTTTTTTGTGAATTAATGCTTAAGTTATTTTTATATTTCTATTAATAACATACAATTATTGACAATTAAAAATAAAATATCATAGAAATTATTATAAAGTTGAAATTGAAGCATTCTTATTACCCCGAAAATGATTTAAAACACTAAAAATACACTTATCATTGTAAAATAAATTATTATAATTATCACTCCAATCAAAATTTAATATAATATACTTATACAATTAATAATAAGTATTTAAAAATATATGTATATGTATATTTAAATTAAAATTGTTGTTATTTGACTTTGAAAGACATAAAATTCTATAGTAATTACAACATTTTAAAGTATTATGCAATAAAATATGCACAATTTTTTTAAGGTATAATGACATGGAAATGTCAAGAACCACTTTGATTATATACGACTTAAACTATAAATAAATACGGATCAATAGTGGCTCAACCATTGTTGTTATGCAATTCGAGCTCAATAGTACAAAATAATGACATGAAATTGTGAAAATTGTACACACAGCATTTTTTTATACAATTATTATATTATTATTTTTGATAAACTGGAGAATTTCCTTCTTTTGGCTATTAAAAAATTTTGATATTTTTATGTACTTAGATAATTTCTATGCTATTTTAACTGGTAATAATATAATATTGATATGATAGACACATTTTAAAATGGTAAGTATTAGTCATACTGCAACTAAAATAATATGTACTTATCTTTATAATCTTTGTATACATAACGTAAAAAATCTAAACTACAACTTAGATATAAGCAACATAGGTTCAAAATCCTGTGCCAAAATTAAAATTAGACTTTTTATCGTAGTTATCTTTGGAACAAAATTAGTACGCAGTTACGTAAACAATCCCTTATTTCCTCTTCCAATAATTTAAAAAGTACTAAAATATTAACTAATTATTTCATTCTATACCAAAAATTTAAGAGGATATTGCAAAATTATTGGGATTCTATCACACTGAACAACATATTCAAAAATTAACAGATAGATAGATATTTTTTATATAGATTACCTATATAAAAATATTATTAATGAATGACACATTCTAAAAATTTCATTAAAAAACAAGTCACCATTCGGCACTCACCATAGCGAGTGTCGAATCGAACATTCCAATTTTCACTCATTCTTTCTCACATACATCATCTCATTCCTTCTCTCAGATAAAATAAATATCAAGTCGATTTGTAATCATTACACTACATAAAATCCGAGAATTCTAAACCCTTATAGAAGTACCAATGTATTTAATTAAATTTACTGTAGCTTATACAATATTTATTCTAATATCTGAATAAAAGTCTGAGTAAGTAAATAATTTTTTTTTATTCATTAATTTAAGTTAATCTAGAAAAATATAAATGAAATTTAAAGTTAAATTCTTTTCAACTTTTTTTATATATAAGTTAGATAAATCTGTTATATTTTTTTAAATTTTATAAAAGTTTATAAGTTATTTATTGAAATACAAAAATAGTGCAATGAACGATTCAACAATCTAAAATTTATTATGTATTTACAATAAGTACATTAATGTTACCTACGTAGGCTGTTCGATAAATTAAGTATAAAGTTATTTTTAGCGTAAAGAATATATCACATTTGCAGGGATTTCCAATATTGATAAGTCAGGAAATAAATTACGTATTCTATGTAATGTCAGATCAAAGAGTGGGGAGTAATTGGATATCCTAGTTCTAGGAGGGGTTATTGGTAAAAAGGCACTTTAAAGCTTATGAAAAATTAAAAAAACATGAGCATAAAACATATTTTAAAACTTCCTTAAGAAAAAAAAATAATATTACTACTATAATTTGGTATAACATGATATTATAATGTTTATCTTAAAACTATTTTTGTCCGGTGTTAACATCTTTTAGGTATAGTGCTGTTAAGTCAGTCTTATCAGTTTATTTGTTTTCCGATAAAATCCAATCCAATGTGTATTATTTTAATGTTAAATAAGTCCGATGTACGAATATACGATAATATGTTTTGTATCGTTCATTTGTTCTTATCAAGAAGTCGATTTTATTTAAACATTACGGGATTTTGTTAATTAACGTTCACGACAATGGTTTAAATAAAAATATACTATTTGTTTTTTATTTAAACATTGCATTGGTAAAACCATTGATTATAGAATAAAAAAAAAAAAAAAAAACATTGACATTCGCATAGCTCCATATAAGTAAGGGGCTAGAGCGCTGAATTTTTATTAGCCCTGACCTCCGGGCATCAAATAACCTAGGTCTGACACTGATTCTAAGTTATAAGCACGGTAAAATAGAATGTTGTGCTGCGCATCCGCAAAACAGCAAAATTCGTGATTCTCACAAGACTTTAACTTAAAAACTAATGATTTGCACCAATTTATATTTACACCGTCGTTCTATACTCGTTAAAATTCATAGTTTTCAGAAAAAAAAATTAAAAAATTCACGTATCTAGGCGCTAAACTAGATTTGTTCCCTATTATTAACGTATAAATCTACCAATTACCGTGTATTTAACAATTGCCTATTAGCGTGACCCGTTTCGCCCAGACTATACTTAAAATGTAGTTTAAGATTTCTCTTACAGACACGTGATATAGTTTATACCAATTTAAAATTAAGTTAGCCATGGTTCAGTCAAGTATTGTTGCACATTATACTTGAGTATCATTTAGCGTTACCCAGAAAACACCACGAGGAGGCGATACGACTTTCCAAAATTTTTTTTTAAACTTTAAATTCATTTCACAATAAAAAAATTTTTAGTATTAACAAGTACATTAAATAAATCATTTTAAAAAAAATTTACATGCAATCAAAGATTTTAATTTTGTCACAAATTTATTTAATTTACACACTATAAATTTCACATATAAATTTAAACACACAAATTGTATAAACAATATGGCCGTTTTTTTAAAAAGTAAACGAGATTTGATGTCAGAATGCTCAACTGACGATAAAGTTATTAAATACTGTAATTATTTAATAAACAATTATATTTCTAAGGATAGTACATTTACTCCTAGTCTATGGGCATATAATACAGCGAGTATACTGCTTACGACGAATACGTATGACTGTGTGAGTCTCTTCGAGGTGTTCTCTGGGTAACGCTAAATGATACTTAAATATAATGTACAACAATACTTGACTGAACCATTGCTATCTTAATTTTAAACTGATATAAACTAATCTGGGTGAAACAGGAATCCTACAATTACAAAATTTGGGAGAAACGGGCATCTAGGCGAAACGGGTACGGTTATTTTTGGGCGAAACAATAGGCCTTGCCTATAGTTATTTTAGATAGAATTTTAAAATATTGTTAAAATAGTTTCAAAAATTGTAAATTATCATTAATAGCAGGTAATTACTAAATTACCATTTTGTCATACATATAATTTAAATACAAAATAGGTATAGGTACCTTAGTACCTACTTAATAAATAAATAGGTACTCGTAAATTAAAAAACTAATTTTAAAATAAGTTATTACTGAGCCATAAAATCTCAATTCTGGTATAATACCAGTCTATATTCACTTTTTAATGTCACCATAAAAAGTCCGAGACATTTTCAAGTCATACAAAAAGTTCCAAAACACAAATTATTCAAAAAATTAAAAACTTATTTTTGTGATTAATAAATAATAGTTTTAGTAACCTTACCTTGTGAATTTCCATAATATTTTTATTTTCAAACTTCGTATTTTGACTTTTTACATTTCACTTTCAATTTTTTTTCAATATTACACAAATCAATTTATTATATGTGTACATTTTAGTGTACATAAAATAATACCTAATCAATAATCTATGTAATATATAATATTGTAAAAAAAAACTAAGTATAAATTTTAATTTGTAAATTGAATAATTCTTTAAAATCTGACTTTTTTTCCTCGAACTTTATTACCAGTTACCATAAACATAGATTAAATATAAGAAATAATACCAGTAATAACATTATAGGTTTTTAGAACATTCTGCCAACTTAATAATTTTTAGTTAGTAAATGTATTAATTTCTTTGTTATACTTCATGAAAAATCAGTATTTACTCACATACATACAAACATAGGCGGAACTACGGCCTAGACCAACTAGGTCTTGGCCCAGACGAATCGCGCCACAGTACAAGTAATGAATTAAATGAATATAATAATGTAAAATATATGTAATAATAAATAATAGTACATAATAATATTGCATATTAATATATTATACAAAAAAATATGTTTGAAAATAAGTAAAAATGTCCAAAATAAATATTATGATTAGCTGAAATTATTAGCAAAAGAATCTAAAATTCCGAACATATTGTATTAATTTTTAGAAAATGTAATATAACTTAAAATGCATGAATAATATTATAGTGTTATTTATATTTTTTTATCGTTTTTGCTCAACTTAAATGGTCTCAATAGTCAATACTCTCAATTAATTATAATGCAGGTACTATAGGCCCATATATATATACATGTTTTGTACAAGCTTTGTATCACTACGGCAAATGAACGTCTAGGCAATTTAATGGCTGATGCTTTCATATATTGAGATATACCACGGCAAAAAATATCAACATCGATAAAATAATCGAATAATTAAAATAAAAAAAAGGTTCTTTAATATGATTGTCGTCTATTATAGAGTCGTCTACTCGTCTTTTATTCATTGATCTTTTAAAATATTCTCTTGATTTTTATAATATTACAATTTATTATATATATCATTTAAAAAAAAGTACCTTTATTGTTTTAATAATTAAATTATTATAAATATTTTTAAACTTAAATTACTTTTAAGCACAGAAGTATAGCAATAGCATGATACAAATATATAACAGCACGTAAGTAATATGTTGAATCAAAGATGATGAATATAATGTGAGAATATTTTATTTTTTGCAAACACACGCTAAACTTTACGGTAAAAATAACGTTTCGTTAAATGAGAAATAGTGTAGTAATTAAAACTTTAGTTTTTGCATTATCTTAAGTTTCGTACCTACACAGTATGTCGATAGCCGATATGATATTTAAAGAAATACTTATCATATCAATATTGCAATTGTTTTATTACGTGTTGTTCACATTTTTATTTATTGTTTTTGTTTGTACATTTATATTTTTATTCAATATGAATGAGTTGTTAGAATTGGTTTATCTGGAAGAGATTACCACCGAAGATGTTAAATACATTTTGATTAATAATTTACTATCATTTAAAAACAATTTTCGTGTTCAATCAACATTGTTTGGTAACTTTGACTTTAAAAAATTAAATTCTGAAGAATGCAAACAACTTTTTAGGTTTGAAAAAAAAGACGTTGAACGACTAAGGTTGAGTTTAGGTACATCAGATAAAATAGTAGTGAAAAACTAGTTATGAATAAACGGTCTCAATAATTTTAATAAGCTTCAAGTAAAATCTATTTAACTTAATAAAAAATATCGCTTAATCCCCCCCCCCCTAACTACGTGTCTGCGCTTATGAATATGATTATGAATTACATTTTTCAAATTAGCACGGTCTTCTTTTGCTCAAATTATCAAAAATATTCAACGTGTTCTTTTATTACTTAAAGAGTAAATTGTTTATTTGACCCCTGAAAAATATTTTTTTGAACGATGGACCATTGTCCAGAATTATTATACGAATTATGACATAAGACTTCTCGTAAAAGGCTCAGTATTAAATCTTAGAGTTCTTAGACGTTCTTTTTTTATTTAATGAGTTCATACATAATATTTTATTTTAATTTATGAATTTAATAAAATAAAATATTATAGGTAGTACATTATTTTTTATATTCAAACGAAAAAACACAATTTCCTTTCTTTAAGTGTTATCAATTAAATTTAATAAGATGTGGTCATTATTTTATCAAAGATATTATAAGAATATTTATAACTTATAAGCTTTCAATAATCCATATTTATTTGATCGATCACTTGATACGACAAATTAATTTACCGTACCCGTTTAATGATTAAAAATAACCGAACCGATATTCGGAGCGTATGCGCACAAACATGTTTTAGTAAATAACGTTAACGGAATGTTTAATCGGTGTTGTGCAAAAAATTCAATCTATTATTTTCTTTTTTAATTTTAATTTCTCTATTAACTATTTATATTCTTTTATTCTTTAAATAACTAATAATACTGTACATTATTCATAGAAATGTAAATTTTTATTATTTTTAGATTTTTTAGTATCCTATATTATTACACTCTTAATCTCTAACGCAAGCTCAGTTTAAAAAAGATAGATAATCATATTATTGTAATTTAAATTATATTGATTAATAAAAAAGAAAAAGAAGTTTGAATTTAGACTATAAACAGAAAAAATTATTGAATTGTAAGTACCTACTCCTATATTTATATTATTACTTTTTTTTCTAAATACCTAACAAATCATAGATACCTACATAATAAAAATATACAAATAAATTTAAAAAAAATTATATCAAGAAATTTTCTTTTCTTTACAATTTATAAGTATGTCTTAGGTACATGCGTGTATGAATTGCTAAGGAGTATTTACCGAATAATTGATACATAAGTATTTGGCACCTGATATTGATATTTATTATGAATATTGATGAACCATACTAAGTAATTTATTAATCACAATTTTTTTATTTTTTTATAATAATTTTATAATAATTTTTTTATATATTATTTTCTAAAGTATAAGTATCATTTTTTGTTATTTAAATATCATAGTAGGTATTCTTACTATTCTTATGATTTATAAATGTAATTAATAATTATTAACATATTAAGTTTTATAATTAAAAAATTATATATCCCTGTATGTAGTTTTAAAAAAAATGCAATCCCTCCATACCACCATCATTATCATAAAACACCAAATAAAAAAAACAATTAGAATTATATTATGTAGGTTTACCATGACATATCATATCAATGTAGGTACTATGTACTATACCTACTACAGTGTTATATATAATAAATTATTTGAAAATTAATTATAGCTAAATACCTACCTAATGTTTTTATTAATTAATGTGTTTAAGCACTCTTTTATTCATAGGCCAAATGTATAATATTATGCATAAAAATTATTAGAATCAAAAATAAGTATAGCTGTTTTGAATCATTGAAATTTTGCAAAAATTAATATAATACTTAATCAAGTTTTTAATGAGATTAGTTGCTTGTGGTAATAATATTATAAGTATCAAATTTTATTTTATTTTTTCTGTAAACAAGTAACTGGTTGAAATTTAAAAATTATAATAATTCTTAAGTATCCAGGTTTAAAAATATTATAAACTCAAATACTTGATGATCCAATTTGAAATTTAAAAATACATTAGTTCTGTAATTTATTAAAAATTAACATAATAGCAACTTATAACTTAAGTTAGTAGAATATATAATGGAACATAATGTAATTGAATTACTTTCTCATCTTTGTCAATTTTTTTTTTGCACCTATGTATTATTTTTATTAAGTATTTATTTATATGTTACAGTTAAGGTGTTAAATTCTGTTATTTAATAAAATATTTAAGTACTTAATTAATAAATTACCTACAAGTCATTTAAAGTATTAAATATTGTATAAAAAAAAACAATTTATTAATCTTTAACTAGTTATTTGATAAAACTATGTAGTTTTCTACAGCATATTAATTTGATTTCTGTTCAAGTATAGTATATATTTAAATTTAAAATGCATTATAATGTTTAATTTATTTTAAATTGAATTAATTTAAATTATTTATTTGTGTTTGCAAGGCATTTAGAGTTATATAATACTTAATTTTTTCTGCAAACACACTTCTTTGTACTACATTTTTTGGTATAATTACACTTAAAAACTCTGACCAATCCCCCAATGATCGAGAAATAGCTACAAATCTTAATGTAATACTTTCATTTAGAACACTTCCTACTGCTAACAAATTTTCTGGACATATATTACTGAGATCAAAAGCATAGTCATTTTAAAATCACTGTAATTATAATAATAGAATGGAGATAGATGAACAAATAGTTAACATACATGAATATGGAACTATAAATCATCATAAAACCTTAATTACTTTATTGACAATCTTAATAATAAGACGATAAACATATATGTGTACCTACACTATTGATAATCTTATAATATGATAAATGTACATAAACATTTCTGTCACTTACAAAAAATACATCAGTCCTATCTAGTTTATTATTATGTTAGACAGTAAAATAAAAATAAATTGTATAATTTAACATATTTATGATATAATTAATGGGAATGTATAAAGTATAAATTGTTTACATTAGCTACACATCTTATTTAGGTGTTAAATAAACTAATTTAACTGTAATATAAATATATATATATATATATTCATTGAATTTGATTTCTATGCTTTCCCACTCACAAATTTAATATTATTAAGAAAACTTTAAAATATATAATATAACAAAATATTTGTTTTCAAAACTTATGAGTTCATTTTTTTTAAATTATTGTACTAAATATTCTTTAAACAATCAATTTAACATATCTTTCAAGTATTGGAGTTATATATTATAAAAGCCTTTTAAACAACATATTTAATAGAATTAATTAGTATAAAATTAATAATAATTATATCTTATATATATATATATATTTAATAAAACAATATATTAATAGAATAATTTAGTATAAAATTAAATTATGGTTTTTTTTTGAATATAATATAATATTACAGATAATAAAGTTAACAGATTGAAGAATTTTTAATTAAAATTATATGAAGTAAGCGTTTAATGAAAATTTTGTAAATAATATACAGATAAAATGTAATTATTTTATACATTAAAAATGTTTGCTATAATACAATATAATATTATACTTGTTTTGTTTTACTTAATGAAATTTATTTTAACTTGAATAATTTTTAATTGAACTTAAATAATAGATCTAAAAATAAACAATAAAAAATAAAAAATAAAAAAAGTATTATTATTATTGTTGTTGTTTTAATATCAATCAGTGTTTACAAATTAAATTAAAATTAAACAAAAATGCATTTTCTATACAGTATCTGGGAAGGTAGAACTATTTTTTTTTTTTAATTTTGCTGATATTTGTGCCATACTTAATGATTTCAAAAGTTTTTCAATTTCTCAGTCAAAGCCATTTTAGAATAATTGAACTTTTCCAACTGTTACTAAAATATACATTAAATAAAATAAATTATATCACACTAAACTTAGATAGATAAAACTTTTTATTTACCATAATTTTCAAAATATCTTGACTAGACTATCTTAAAGACTTATAACACCATATCACAATTGAAATTTGTACATATCCTTAAAAACTCCTTAGCATAATCTGAAATTACATTAAATTTATAAAAATGATTATACATAGCTCTAATTTATATTTTAATAATATAAAAGAAAAATAATATTATTATAATTTTTTAAATTTCATAATTTGTTTTCTACTTTTCTTTCAATGGCTACAATATTTTTATACCTCAGTTTTCATTATAAATGTGTCTATAAAATAATGAGATCAAAAAAAAAATATACAAAATCCATACTTTAAATCTAACATAATAATAATAATAAAACTAATTAAACTAACATAAAATATAAGTTTAATAAAATAGAGTATCAAAGCAAAATGTAAATGTAGTAAATGGATACAAATAAAAATTATTTTAAATTGCAAAAAGTACTATTTTTAAATTGTAAAAATACATATCAACTAAGATACACATTTATACAATATTTTTTATTGACAAATACTATTTAGGAATTAGTATGGAATGTAAATAATTGATAAAAAAAAAAAAAAAATACAACCAACTTTAAATAAGCAAGATTACTTTTTTATTATATTTAATTTGAACTTCAATAAATTAAAAATTAAAAACATTTTACTTTAAATAAACTTTAAACTAACTATATTAATTGAATTTAATAAGTTAAAAGAATAGTTAATTTGTAAAGCCTAAAATATAATTAATTGTTGAATAAAAACTATTATTTACGATTGTTTTGACTGTAGAGCATATAACAAACAATACATATTTATTTTTATTCAATTCTGCATTATATTTATTAAAATTTCTTAAATATCTATGACGTATGAACATTTTTTTAAATTAGTTTTAATGAAATGTATAATTTACAAGCAAAAGTTCAAATATTAAAAAATCTACAATCAAATAATAAAATTTTTATTCACACGCCTTTGACAATTATATCTCAATGTAAAAGTATACAATTCTTAAACATAATAAAAGATAAGAACAATTTTGTATTTTTTTTTTTTCTAATATTTAACTAATAAATATAATTATCACAACAAAATTAAGAAAATATATATTAATATTAGAATATTACATGCATTTAATACATTCTTAAATAAATGAACTTTGTTTTTGCTGTTACCGAGTGACATGATTTTTGATTGATGATGTAAGTGTTTAAACTATTTTTAATATTTTTACCGAAATATTTCCAAATATAATATAGTATATATTCAAGTTTTAATTAAATCAAAATTTTCCAGAGCTACCAGCATATCCTAAAAAACAAATTTCAACAACATCAATCTTTTATTTTTATTATTTACAAAATTAATCAAATTATTCTTACATTAGAAAAGAATCATAAGCATAATTATGATCAAATTTAATTATTAGTTATAAAAATTCAATTTTAAGTTGTTTTTACTTACTTCTTCACACTGAGGACATTTTCCTTGCAAATGTTCAAACATTGGTGTACTACCAGAATTCAGTAACCACTAAAAATAATAATAATATTATGCACATTGTTTTTACTTAATAAAATTAAATAAATAATATTAAACAATACCTCACAAATACATGACATATGATACAATGCGTCACATTTATCATTATTACATGATTTAGTTTGTTTTTTTATAGTTGTATCTAATTGATCATAACATATACAACAACAATTCAAATCATTTTCAGTTACATTATAATGTTCCGAGTTATCTTCTTCATATTGTAATTGAAGAGAAGCAATTTGAAATACATTTAGAATATTTTCTTTGAAACTGTTTTCAGTACTCCAAACTAAACTCTAGCATTAATAACAAATGTATATTCATTAGATTTATTGAAAGATATAAGGTTATGTATATATAAAAATGACAATTATAAATTAAAATTCATATTATTATATTAGCTTATTTTATTAGATATGAACTAAGTAGAAAACATTATAATATTTAAGTTAATTAAAGTAATAATAATAATAATATTAGAATTATTACCAAGTAAAACCAAATAAAAATAAATAGTAGTAGTATCATGCTAGATATTTTTCCTTTGTAAGAAAAATTGAGGAATTATAGATATGTTTTTGTGTTTAAGCAATAAACCATGTCTTCTCAGGTTTTAAATTAATTCTTAAATCGCCACTTCAATGGTGGATATTCAGCTATAGTAACAGAATTTAATAGTTAGCATTATTCAAAATCGATTAAGATCAGAAAAAATGATATTTTTCTCAAAAACATATCTATGTTAATAACAATTAAAACCAAATTAATTTGATTTAAATAAATAACCTGATTAACTTCAAAAAATAATGTACTAACTGGATTGATTTCATTTAATCTTTCTTGAAATTTCTCAATAAAAGCTGGAGAACCATGAAGATTAAATTTAGGACAGTTCAAAGGATTTAATGGGTCAACTTCAACTTCAACACATACATGACTATCTAAAACAAAATTTAGATTAAAGACATAATATTACATAAATATATAACTGTTTAACCGACATTAGACTAATTTTGTCTATGATTTATATGCTTAAAAATATAAAAAATATGCTCTTAAAAATTTGTTGACATAATGCAAAAAATATTAAAATTATGCATGAAATAAAATCAAATATATTTGTTGACAAACAATTAAAAGATAAAAAAAAAATATAACCTAAAATAAATTAACTGACTAGAAAATTTTACAAATAAACTCAATATTAAAATCTAAACAAGTTTGAAATATTAATATATGCAGTGATCTTCAAAATCTCCAAAATATGTAAAATAAAAACAATATATTTTTACCTTACTTAGTTATATTTTAAACTTAACAAAAAATATGCATTTTGGTAAAATATTATAATCTTGCTTCATAATAATCAATCATATCATAACCTAATACTTAAAAAAAAAAATTATTATTATTATTTTCACTTACCAATAGGTATTCTATAATTAACATCTTTAAAAGTATAAGATCCTATAGTATTACAGGTTGTTATAATTTCATTGTGAACATTCCAAAAATTATTTAATTCATAAACAACTTTCTTAAATGTTTCAAATAAGTTTATAATAGTGTTCATCTAAAAAAATATATAATTTTTTGTATTTAACATATTATGAATAATCAATAATCATTTACAAACAGAAATTGGGAGATAATTTAAAATGGTTGCATCCAAAAATCACACACTAATAATTTAGAATCCAAAATGGTTGATAAACAAAAGTCACACACTATTTTTAATCGACAGGTCAATAATAAATATGATAAATGTCAAAATTTATTACCAAGTTAACCAAAAAGTTTTATAGAATCACTATATTTTGTTATAAATTGTGATATTCTTTCATCATACCATTTAAAATAAATGACTTTTGTTTACAAAGAAGATGAAATTCTTATTATAATGGTGCATATTCAAATATAGTTTATTCTTATGTTATTATTGTGATATGATAATTTTTTATTTAAATGAATATGTAAATAATAGATGATATATTAAAAATAATAAACAGTTTTAAGTTATTATAAAATGTGCAGTTTTAGATATACTTAAAGTATTGAAAATTGTATAGTTTAACCAAGTAAAAGTATATGATTTGTTCTGTATTTTATCTTAAGTGCACAATTTTTGGATTCATCACTATGAATTAGTAAGTATTGTAAATTATAACAATTAAATACTATTTGACGGGGTTTTATTTAAGACTAGAAAATCACAGAAAATAAATCTCCAAAGTTCCACAGATGTATTTATTATAAATTAAATATTTACCTTTAAAAATAAGTTAGAACTAACTGATGGAATTATAGTTTCAAAACATAATGGTTGTTTTTTAACCATGGGATATTCATCAGGTATAAAAATTTTTATAAAATGATTGTGCTTACACATATCTAATACGTTAAATGTAATGTGTTTTAGATTTTCATCAATTTTATGCACATATTGACCATATAAATTAACTTCTTGAATCAAAGAATAGAATTTTTCATCAACATAGCTCAAGTTCTGCAGGTTTTTAGAAGTATCTTCTTTCCAAACTTTTACCTAAATAACAAAAATAATAAATATCAAGTCTTTTAAGTCATTTACAATAAGTCTATATTCTTTTTAAAGATATAGCCTATAAGGATTTATTTTTATTAAATAATTAACTGGCTTATGGGATTATAAAATTTAAAAACTGGTTGCAAAGAGATAAATTATAGTTCAGTTTTTGGCAAACTTTGAATATTTCAAATTGATTATAATTTATAGGTAGAATTTAATAATTATTAAAATATAATAATATAAGTAGTATAGCAAATAAAAGATCAACATTTATTTTGAAGAATAGGGTAACCAAAAATATCCAGGCAAAATGTCAAATATATATTGTAAATAAAAAATTATAAAATTAACGAATGAATTATGAAAAAAAAAAATGCTCAATCGTACAGTTTTATATTAGTAGTTTTTTGGTAGGTTGATTGGTTAACAGGGTAAAGGTGACAAATACGTGTTTCCTAGAGCCACCGTCAAAATATTATTACTTTTCTTCTTTACGTGAATAGAGTAAACATAATAAATAATAAATTAATAAATAAAATTGTATTACCAAAACTGAAATTAATTCCTTTAAAAAATCAGACAATGAATGAGTTTTCTGTTTAATCTAGAAACAAAAACCATGTTATAATACAATTAGTAAACGGATTTATATGTAAATGCATATTTTTATCAAAATAAGATATTTAAGATTCGATAAGAAATGTTTACAATTTAAATCATTCTAATTAAAATGATGATACTTTTATTTGATATATTTTCACATATTTTGGTATAATTATATATATTTTTACAATATTTTACTAATTTGTAAATATTTTTAAATAATATATTTTATCATTCATACGTTTTCAATCCATGTTGTATTGGATAAAAACAGTTATTTATCAGTATATTGTTGAAAAAAATGCATGCTATTTCAGAAAAAATTCCAAACTTTATTGATTTTAAAACAATCAATAATATAATTAATTGCATACACCCTTCTAAAAATTTGGAATTATTGCCTTCAGATATTATGCGCTTCAAATATACTTCAATTAAATTGGTTAATGTGGAATAATCATTTAGCCATTTGAAAAGTATTTTAAGACCTAATAGGCAACATTTAACATTCGATAATTTAATAATTATATTTAATGTATTTACTTTTTTATTTAAATATTTTCCCACATATTTTATAAATTATACCTCCATATTTATGTACATATTTCTGTATTTTTATTACATAAAAATCCATTTCCTAATTGTAACTTATAAGTAAACAATTATATATAATTTTAAGAACTAAACATAATAAACAGTAGAAATCGGTTTCAAATAGTTTTAAAAACAAATGGATTTTTCAAATTGTGACTAATAACTTTTTATATATATTCAAAATAAGTACAAGTTATAAATAGAAAATGATAAAATAATAAAACAAATTTGATTTTTGTTAGTACTAAAAGATTGTACCTAAAATGATCATACTTTTAATCATAAACTTGAAAACATTAAAACTCATAGAAAGGTGTTTATAAATATGTATATAATATAAATAGTTATTGTGTCTACATCAATACAATAAAAAATAACAATTTGCTCATAATAAGAAATACTCGATAGTAGCTTAGTATTTAACTTAAACTAAACATATTTTAATGTGTAATCATATGAAATCATGCATAGGACCTAGTGTTCAGTTTTTTCTAAGCAGAATCTCATTTTAACCACTCATCATTAAAGTGATTTCTACTGTATTTTGTAAGTCATAAGTATTTTACAAATAAACTACAATATTATTGTAACTCACTATTTCTACTTTTTCATTCAAATCAAATTGATAAAAATTGAAAGCTTCCAATTCTGGGATTTGAATTTTTAAATTGTCAAGCAATGGTATATCAGGGCAATATATCTCTATGTAAATACTATGCATCTGCAATAAATGATTGTAGTTTTTTAATTAAAATATTCAACATTTGTAGAAAATTAAAATCATAGGATGTATATAAATTAACTTACATCTAACAATATATGTCCTTTCCAAGATTTAAAATCTTTACTTGGAATCAATAACGAAAAATTCTCCAACATATCTGGATCAATCATTTTGAATTGTACTGACTACTGGTGTACATCTGTATTACAGTAATAAAAATAAATAAATAAAATTGAGTTACTAAATTAAGTTTGTGTAATTCGCATTTGTTAAAAGCAGTAAGTAAAATTATATTGGTGTAGTTATCCGATGCATATTATCCTACGGTACCGCGTATTGGCGTAATACGTTACTCTGTTGCCATTCGATTCATATCATTGTTGTGATTGTGTTAACAATTATTACGAACAGATATGATTTTTATCAATGTTCATTGTACTCGTAAACTGATGTCGTTACTTCCCTCATCACGATACTAAATGTCACGCACTCACGCGACGAGTATGGGCGATACGGCGACTTTGCCGGGCACTCGAGCGTACTCTTGGGCCTTGGCCCACAGGTCCATAGGCATTAGGCTGGCAGCTGGCTCGCTCTAGAGTTTCGACTCTCAACCGTATAAATACATTATATAGAGATTAGAGTATAATTTCCACTTTTTCTTTTTCGTACGCGCCGCGATCGGCTTGGTTCGTGAAAGGTTTCTCATATTGTATTTTCTCTTTTCGACATCTATATTTTTCATTTTCGTATCGAATAACAAAGTCGACCGCAATACTAACAAAAAAGTTGTCTGTCTTTTTGGGCTAACTTCGTGGTAAATTGTTCTAGTAGATTATGTTTTGTGCTATTTCATGCGATGGTGTCATGAGAAAAATGACATAAAAGTTCTCGGATCAGTCAAATATTTAGTAACATTTACAGGAGAAACCTTGGACTCTGAAAGTTCCGAAGACTGATCAATGAATTATTATTACATTTGTTTGATTTTTTTACTGATCACCATAAAATTTGATTGAAAACGCATGTAAACGTTGTAAGCCATAATTAATTATAAATAATAAGAATATCAAATAGGATTTTGTATGATATTGCTTGCAAACATAATTCATTATGATAAAAGTTAATATCATTTATATATATTTTCAATCAAAATTTCCCAGGTTCGGGAAAATATAATCCAGTAACCCTAGTTTGGAGACCAGTCCTTTTAAACTTTTCGGACATTCCTTTATGGTAATTTTGAATATCATCGCACTTGAAATCATGCTTTGACGAAAAAACAATTCCTATTCACATTAAATTACATCTATAGGGAATGATGTGAAACATATATATATTATAATTATATTATCCATATCTATTAAGTTGAAAATATCTGTACAAACTTACGGTCCCTTTAATGTTATTATTTAAAAATATACTTATTACTTACTAAGTATACATGAACTTATAATTATATATATATATAAGATATTACAGCTCACTGCACTACTATTATAATATAGAAATTAATAATGTTGGACAGTTTAACACATATAGGCCCTGGATATAAAGGACTTTATTTGATCAACTTAAAATCAATAATAGAACTCAAGCGTCAGAGAGAGGTATAGAAGGCACATATTCCCTCCTGAAATCATTTTTTGGATATAGTGTACAGGAATTCCTTATAAGTAATATCATAAATATTCATATGTATAAACGAGATTGTCCTGAGTGATTGATTCATAACCAACGCAGAGGCAAACCTATTATAGCTATTGATTTAAAATTTTAAAATTTCACAGTGCACTTAGAGAGGATTTTTCAAAATTATGATTTTTAAGGGGTTAAAATCAGCAAAAAATAAAATTTTACATATAAATTGTATACTTATATACATCGATGAGTAAGCGCTTGTAAGCATAGGCGCAACTGACCTCTAAAATGTGGGATGCTAAAACTGTTAATATTTTAGTATTTCACTAAAACAATAAAAGCAAGGTATAAAAAATAAGGGGTACTAAATTTGAACTAGGAGATGTTAAAGATCCTTTTATACCCCCCTAGTTGCGCCACTGGTTGTAAGCCATAAGCCTCTAGCTCTCATATTTACGCTGTTTATCGCATGGACAATTTTATGTGGCATGCTTCAAAATCAGTATGCCCACGAGTTAAGTAATTTTGACACCAAATGAAAATACATCAAATATAGTTTATAAAGAAATTGTATAATACAATTGTTTGTCATAATGATTATTGTATATTATATACCCATACAAATGTTATGGGCAAAGCCATAATGGGTAACCACATTAATTTAATCACTAAATGTAATTTAAAAAAATATGTATATGCTATAGCAGTGGTCACCAAATGGCGGCCCCCGAACAAATTTTATCCGGCCCGTAGACAAAGAATAATAACGTATGTTCTCATTACATCCAAATTTAAAATAATACCCATTATATATTAAAAATATGTACTTAAAATTTTGATAGCTCGCAAAAAATTTTCTAATTTATAATGTGGCTCTTCAAAAATATTAATTAGTGACTCCTGTGCTATAGTCTTAAATATACTTTGATTTTTCTCATATGGAATTTAAAAGTTATCACAAAACTATTTAACTTGTTATAAAATAAAATGTTGAATACTTGACAATTTATATTTTTAATAAGCACAAAAAAGAAGAATAAAAGAATAATAACAAATAATTAAAAGTTAATTATATACATACATTTATAAATATAAAACATCATGTAACAAATACATTTGATAAAAAAAATTAAATCACATATTATAAAAAATTAAAGAGTTAAAAAGTTTTTTATAAAATTATATAGAAACAAGTAAATTAATGGTATTTAATTTGTTTTCACAAAAATTAAAATAAGCCACAGCCAGAGCAGACCGTTATCCGAATGAAATTTTATCTAGATGATTGAATAGATAACATTATATTTGAATGGTTTTTTTTACAATTATTCAAATAAAAAATTATTTGAATACAAATGGTTGATAATTTAAAAAAAACACATTAAAAACAATAACTAGCATTGTATTTTAATTTACACGATTGTAAATCATATTTTAATAATAATAATAAAAATGTAAATAAATAAATAAAAACCTTAAATTATTCCAATAACTATCTTTGAAATTTAGTCAAATAATATTTTATTCCAATAACCATAATTAAAAATTATCTGAATAATTTTTTATTTAAATACATATTTATTTGAATAATTATCTAAATAAAATTTTGCACAACTCTGACCACAGTATAATGTCAATTAAATATTATATTTTAGTTTTCAATAATCATGTATAATGTACTTATGTACTTACATTGTAATTTATACTTAATATTTACCTCTTAAATAAATTAATTTAGGCATGGGCATGAGAGTTTAAAATTAGAGCTTTAATTGTGCTTAATCTATTTAATAATAACAGGATAAAAATAAACTAAATATGTTTATTTTAATAATATACAAATACCAATGAGTAGCTCTTTCGCAGCAATTTGCTGAGCATTTTCAATGTTGTCAGCCTCACCCAAACCGTAAACAGAAGGGTCTACATTATTATCAATAGCAAGAATATGTACATGATTATATCTTTTATCAAGTAATTCTACACTTATGGTTTTTGAAATCAAGTGCATTTTACATTCAGTGACAATTTCGCATAAGATTTTAAAAGGTTCAAGTAAATCTAATTCATTATTTTTGTTATACTCACTAACAACCTTATTTAATATATCTGAGTTTATCAATTCAGAATTTTTGAAAAATAAATGATAATTAGTTAAATTTTTACCCATAAATGCAGATGTTTTTGTCTGCTCTAGTTTGATGATTTCAACTTGTTCCAGGATTTTCATGGATTCTGATTCATTTCGTTCCTCTTCCAAAATCAATGACTTGTCAATAGACATTAATTTTTTCATCATCTGAACAGCAGCCAAATGTTTAGCCTGTTTTTTGGTTATGTGTGATGATATTTCAATCAGTTTAGCTACACGACAACTGAAAGTAAATAATTTAGCATGGTCTGGTCCTTCTTCTTTAATTAAATTGAATTCAGGTAATTCCAATTTATATTTTGAACAAATTTCGACCAATTTTCCAACTGAATTCACTTTAACATTGTTATGAATTGGAGAGACCATGCACTTATCTAAATTGCATTGTTTTATTAAATCTGTATTTATTAACTCGGGGTTATCATCAATCATTAGTTTGAGAAGATTTAGGGCTGCTGATTGCTTGGCTTCTTTTTTGGAAAGCCCTAAGCCAACACTAACATATTTACCCAGAGTCAAACTATACTTAAAGTTGGCTTTATTATATAAAACACCATTATGTATGAGATCATATTGAGGAATAAGGCGATATTTTGCTGCATATTCTTCCACAGTGGTAACTGGAGTTTTATAAATTGAACATATATGAGCTGACTGGTCTTGTACATTTAATTCCATAGCTTTATTTATTTTCTAAAAAATAATTAATTAATTAGTTACCTAATAAATAATAATGTATCACATTTTAAAATTAAAAATATGTATATTATTTTCACTGTGATATTTTTATATAAAGAGAAGAGTAGGTATGTATATTTTTGCTGGTAAAATAAGTTAAATATTTTTTCTCATAATCATTACTGGAGAACTTCTTGACAATTCTGGCATACACCATACAAATAATTATACAAATTTAAAATATTGATATATTATTTTAGCTATAGAAAGAAATTAATAATATTTAAACAACATAATTATAACAGTATATTTTTGACCTTTACCAATACTCAAGTATTTATAATCAATGCTTTAACTCATATACCAAATAACTAATAACATATATTTTTTTTAATGTATATAATTGAACAAATATCGTACATTTTACATTTTTATAGATATTAATAACATTTAATTATGGCTTGAATTTTAAATGTTACAAATTATTTTTATATCTAATTTTAGGATATATTTTCAATTATTAATTAATATAGTAATTAAAGATTTTGAACAGAGTGATAAATGTTTTGGTGTATAGATGATATTTAGTGAAAAATTAAAATATATAAAAAATAATTATGCAAAATCAGTTTTCCACAAAATTAACATTGTTTTCTCAAGATTTTAAAATAAATAACCGTAGACTAGACATTTTTGATAAATAGACCTCAAATATTTTTCTACTATGCATTTTGTAATGATTCAAACATAAAACCTGAATAAAAACTTAAAGTATCGATAAACTACAAGCAATTTGATGTCTCCATAATTTATTTTAGCACATTGTAAATAATTTTTTTTTTATATTAAATTTTTATTTGAACCTAAATGTATTATACAATTTTTTTATATTTTTAGGTCAATAAAATATAATAATTATAAAATTATTATATTTGAATAAATAAGTAATAAAATAAAGGTACATTAGATATAAATAAAAATAAATTTGATAGAAAATTATTAAACAGTACACGTCCTGAATTGAGCTATAAGCAGAGTAACCAACAGCATAAAGAACTGTGACTTACTACAAATTTACAGTAGACAAAAAAGTGAACAAAAAATTTACAATATACATTGTCTAAGATATTTTCTTTTCTTATTAAATTATTTTTTTTTTTACATCACGCAAATCATTAAAAACAAAAACTGTGAAGTACAAGAATTTAAGATAGTAATAGATTAGTTTATATTTGTACCTAAAACTGTAGTTGTCATACTTAGTGATTAAAGTGGAGGGGTGATGGGGGATGGAATACCCCTTTTTATTTACGGTAAAATTATGCGTCTCTTTTAATTTAAGTCTCCTAAGTTTGGTGGAATGCTTAAAAAAAATTTATTGTAAATTTAAGTTGTATGTTAATTTTTAATAATTTATTAAATGGCTTACGCAAACAAACACATTAATTAATCACTGAATTTAAATGTATTTAAAAGTCAATAAGTTATAATATTTTATTGAGTCATTGAGGACCTTTATAATTTAAATAAATATATTCTTGTATGATTTTTTAATATTAATATAATTTATGATATGTGATATAATAATTAAAATTTAAATAAATTATTAAACTAAAAGAATATGAATAGTGATATTTACTATGAATTATTTTTTATTGAAATGTTTAAAACTAAAATGTAAATACATTTTTTTTTAATTTCAGGCAATGAATTGCAATTTATTTTCTACTTAGCAAGGTATTTTATGTTTAAAATCATTTTTCTTAGGAGAAAATTTGATTTTACATACTATTAACATTAGGTTTATACCTAGTAGGCTTCTTAAAAGAAATTGGTTAGACTTAGGAAGAAGAACTCGGGGACACTCCTCAATTTTTGGTGACTAATCCCCTCAACATTTTTTCCACTTAAACCACTGGGCCTTATACTGATGTTTCATTGAATTATTTTCATATGGTTATACATAAATTATTAAAATTTATTTATTTATAAGAAAAAAAACATCTCAGATAAGGTAAATCTGTAAATTTGTGGTAATTTTGCTTATGCTTTAATGCAGGACTGATATAATAATTTTGAATCAATTATACATTTTCTTGTTTATATCAGGTTTAAATTATAATCAGGGCTCATACGGTCATGTCCTAAGAAATTCCTCAATATGCATAGAAATATGAATTAAAAAATTTATAAATATGTATTTATATTAACTAAAAATCTAAAACTATGCACTTAAAATAAATAGATTGAATAAGACTGAATTAGTCGAAAATAAACCATAGTAAAAGTATCAAGAAGATATGACTATTTTATAAAACATTTTTTTCCACTAATAGCCTAATTTGGGCGTAACATACTGATTAACTAAATGAAATAATGACTATTGTGTTTTATTTTTAATAATTTTATAGCTGTAACAATTAACAGTATTAAATTATTGCATTTTTAATTAAATTTTGATTAAAAATATGCTAAATATGCAAAATTAAACTTCACATTTTTAACCATGGTACCTTTAAATGAATTTATATATCATTTAACCTTAAATACAATTTAATAAGATTGATAGGAAAATGTATGAACTCACGAGTTCTGATTAAAACCAACCAGCTAGACAATTTTAATTTATTTGTTTAGTATAATGCTGCTTGTTTTTACATTTTATCTATATATGTCCTAAATTTAACTAAATTTTACGAGTTATACATAGCTTTTATAGATATTATACTTTTATTTATTTAAGAATTCAAACAAAAATATTGATCGATATTAATACCACTTAAATTTAATCTTAAATGAAATAATAATTTAAAATCAAATATCACGCTGTAAATAAATTATTGTGTATAATATACATATTAAGTAGGTACTCTAGAATATTTACCTGATGTAAACTCTTGTACAGACGTAAATTTCGCGTCTTCAGTAAGTTGACATGCCGTCTATACAATTAATACTTTATGAGAAGATAAACAAATTTGGAAAAAGGAGATGATTATTATCAGTTCACGATGGCTTAGAATATCGACTTTTGTTCAATGGCATCTATAAATGACAATGTAAATAATACCATTGCTTACAAATGATAATCAATTATCATGTGGCGAGTTCTTCATACTTGACTTAAGATTTAAGACACACTTGTCACTAATACACTATTACACTATGACTAGTACAGTAACGTTTTACTCTATGCTATGACTATAAGATCGCAGACTAACTAACTTAACCTGAGTTGGTCTAGTCGTCTGGATCATGATTAATGGTTAAATACTAATATAACATTAATATGTCATAGATAAAATTAAGATTTGTTCATTTCATTCCATAAAAACTATATAAACAGATTTAAGAATGTTTGCTGTCCATAAACATGATAATATGTACGAATATGCTCTGTCCAACGAGAGAATCCGCAGAATCCGCGTACGCAAATTGCAGACTGACAACTGACAAGAGTGACAAGTGACGACCGAGCGATTACCGAGATCCCGTTTCCCCCTCACAGGGTGTACCATAAGCGGTCAATCGATCCAATGTCAACGCTCGGTTATTGGTATGATAAACAACTCGTTATCGTCTAGGCGTGCTGTCGAACATTGGAATATTGGAGGCTGAAGTGGTTGTCGCCCATTCACCATTGGGCGGTCTAGGTGTGAGCATTAAGTAATAAGTATAGGGTAGCTCCGGAGATGCACGAAACTAGATCGATTTTAGTCGGTACGCAGCGCGTTCTCTCGCTGGACGAGTATAGTACGTAAATTTATGTTAAATACTGTTGCTGTCATATCAAACGATCGACGACCAGATAGAACGAAGAATACAATGATATCCAAAAAACAATAAAGTAGACCCTTATGGATTAATAGTTTAAAACCTTTATCTTCTACCTTCACGGCTTCACGGCGTCTGTGGATTATGAGAATGAGACAACAAGCGTAACCTCCGTCCTCCACCTATTTACCTTCATCGAGTACATCATAATTCTGAATTCATGATTTAATCTTATCACATTGTAGAACAACCGGGTGTGAGATGAAAAAGATGTAGCCCCGTTGGGAGATAAGACCTGTGACGTTTGGAAACGATTATCGGCTATTGTCTGCAGACCGCCAAATTTTTAGTTATCATTTACTTTTCGTTGTCATCGTTGGCGTCTCTAAAGTGATATTTTCTAACCCGACTTAAAATTCGTCAAACAGCACCTGCCGACTGCCGTATTCACACCACTGGTTATAGTTATTGGTCTGTATTATTAGTCTGATTTCAACAGATTTTTCACCTTTTTCACATAGGTAAGTACTTAAAACTATCAACCTATGTACGTCGATTTTGGGCAAAACATATATTGTAGCTATGTTTTTCTTATGTTTGGAATATACAAAATTTGTGTGTAACAAGCCATTGCCTGCTTGCATTCTGAATACAGAATGATTTATTAAAATTAAATTATCTTTACAATTTTCAAATAGGTGAATTTTCTAGAAGAGAGGGATAAAAAATCAATCCCAAGTAATCGCTCTTAGGTCTGCACACTATGTCTTGATGGTAATTTGGGTAAAATGCTGCCAGACACAATTTACTGCCACTGGTAGTGTGCTGATATTTTTATATTTATACATTTTTCATTATAAAATAAAATACTATAATATTATAATCATCATCAAATTACTACAAGTTAACTATCTTCTTTATTGCTTTTTATTTAGTCATTTCATCATTTTAGTAGTATGTAGTTATAATAGTCTTTAATGTTTTGAACATAATTTAATCAGCAAATGGTGTCATAATTAACAATGGCAAATTTAATAGCCATTTTATTAGAAAATATTGATAGCGCATCATCCTATATTTTGTTTATAGAAGCCCACCTTAATTATAGCAAAAAAGTTTGGTAACTTTAGGTGGTATACTCTCATAGATAGGTTTAATCAGTAATATATATTTTTTTTTTTATTGATCTTATTTAAGCCCGGCAACTAAGGCCATTAGCTGTACATAGGAAAAGTAGGTATTTTGTGTAAGGTTTGGTTAGTAGGGTTGTAACATGTGGGTGTATGTATGTGCGCCATGGATTTGTAACTAAGAACTCGGGTGGTTACCCATTCGAGTGCTAGCGATGTCGGCCAATACTTGACCTCAGAACACATTAGTAGCCGAGACCAACCACCACGCCATATCAGGCCACAATCAGTAATATATGTTGTGACCAACAATAATTTAAATTCTTTTAATAATTTCTTTATGATAGTTACATCTGATGTTATTAAAAATACCTATTCCTATAAAATACCTCTGTGTTCAAACAACGTTAGATTATTCCTTTTTCATATAGTCCCACTTTTACTAAACTAAAAATTCAATATTTTAAATCTTATGCAAATATATTTTTATTATACATATCCATAATTTCAGCTATAAAATGTACACCATTGAGATAGTGAACATTATCATTTTTCAATTATAAATTATTATAATTTTACTATAATAACATATTATGTATAATTAATAAATTTTATTCAAAGAGAATGTTATTTTACTATTTATATCTTATATTTTATAGAGAAAATAATTAATTAAATGGTAAATATTTTATAATTTTATCCAATAGATGTAGGTAATTGTTAAAAACTTTTAGAAAGTGTCCCTTTTTTTTGACGGATAAATTATGACTATTATGTATGTATTGTTAATTTTAATATAGTATGTGGAATTTAATCTTGTATATTTTATTATATTTATTTCAGATTTATTGACTTCTAATTTGATAGTCACTATGGAACAGTACATTGTAAGCAGTAATAGTGCATTAGAATTTAAACTAGGTAATTATAAAACAAATAAAAAAAATTAATGTTAACATTTTGTTGTATACCTAATATTTATTTTTATCTTTTAGTACGTAAACCTAGTGACATTAATGATCCAAAAGCAGCATTTTATCCAGATATGACTTATCAAATATTTGGAAATATGTGAGTATTTAAATAATTTAATACAAATAAAAATAATTCAATTTTATTAATTTTATTTTAGGGAAAAAATATTTGGTTACAAAGACCTTGTTGTAAAAATGTATTACACTGCTTGTACTCTTAAGCTCTATATTAACATTAATTATTCTTCGAAAGTGGATTCAGAGAAATTTGGGATGAATGTAAGTATTATGTTCTGTTATTCAACTAGTTCTTGTTGTCTATTTTGATCTTTATGTACTGCTTATAATTATAGCACTTCTGATTTGTATACACTAAAATGTAGAAAGTATCAAAATATGCCATATAATATGTTGTAAAAATCTTGGAAATATGCAAGAAAATTGTTTGCATACTTAAAATTTACAAATTAAATAACTTATATTAATTAATTACTTAAATATTTAATAAAAAAAGTTCAATTTAATATGTAATACATTTCAAATTTTGTAAAAATATACAAAAAAAAAAAAAAAATATGATTGCATAGAAATCTGCGCTCTACTTATAATACAAATTACAGTAGCAATAAAATTAAAAAAATTAATAAATTGAAAACTATTATCATACTATGAATATTATAGTTATAATCCATTTAAATTTAGAGCATGCCCAGCATTAAAGTGTAAATTATTTTATTAACAGCACTATGAATATTTTTTTCATGATAAAAAAATAACAAGATAAACACAACATCAAATTGGTGCGGTATTGAAGCTAGTTTCTTCTATTTAAGATTTTCTAATTAAAATTATCTTTGAATTTAATAAATATATTTTGGATCTTTGTATTAGTTGGATGACATAATTTAGTTTTTAAACTCAAATAATTAAATAAATGCTAACTTTTGAAACATCAACATATCAATGCTAGTCTTAATATGTTAATATTCCATTTACAAATATTCTTAATTTTAATTTAGCAATAAATTATTTTTAAATTTATTTATTTTTATGTATTAATTGTATAGCCTGACAATATAATGGAGAAACTTAAGGATTATATTACTCCAAATTTCTTTACAAACATTGATGTATTTGAAAAGTGTTTAGAAGATGAACCATTGTTTAAGCCTTACGGAACTCAACTTGATCAATTTATTTTAAGTAAGATGAACTTAATATATTCAAATTTAGATTAAAATTTATATCTATATGTCTACCCATTGTTGTAGGTCATAATGAAGAAAACAAGAAATTTGAAGTTTATGTAATTGAAGATGAAAACACTGAGTTTAAAGATTATTTTAATCAACTACAGACATTTGTTTTATGGTACATAGATTCATCAAATACCATTGATTTTGATGATACTAAATGGAAAATATTTATCATGTGAGATATAATTTTTTTACAAATACATAGATTTTTATTTGAATATAAATGTTGTTATATACTGAATTATAAAATTAGTAGAACAATAATTATAATTCATAAATGTTTTTAAATATAAACAATGAAATCAATGTTAGTCAGATGTGTTGAATCAGTTTTAAATCTGAATAAAATATTATATTAAAATTATAGTGATCCAAATTAATTTTTAGGTATGAAATTTTTAAAAATGAAAATGGTGATTCGTGTTATACTCCAGTAGGATATTCAACCATCTATGAATATTATGCTTACCCAGATAAAATTCGCCCAAGAATTAGTCAAATGTTAATTCTACCACCATTTCAAAGGAAAGGATTGTGTGCTAAGCTCTTGAATTCTGTTTACAAACATTATGCCACTAAATCAGATGTTATTGATATTACAGGTATTAAATTATATTTTTATAAATTATCAAAATATATTATATGTATAAGTATTTAATTACTTGCTTACTCTTATTAGTTGAAAGTCCAAACGATGAATTTCAACTTGTTCGAGATTTCGTAGATGTTACTAATTTTCATAATCTAAAAACATTTGATGAAGTAAAATTAAAAAAACTACATTATCAAGAAATGGTTGAAGAGTTTAAAAGTCTTTACAAAATCAACCAGGTATATTATTATTAATTTATTTAATCTACAATATAATATATAGTTATGTAGAATTTATTTATACTGTACTTATGCCTTAGATTAGTGGTTTTCAACCTTTTTAACAATGTAACACACTTCTACAAAATTTTTGCAGCACTCTAATTCATATAATACGTGAAACATATATTTTTATGTATAATACATATATATATATATACAAAATTAATTCCATTAATAGATTTATCGCTGCTCATGGTACATCAGTTGAAAACCACTGCCTTAGATATATAATAAATAAGTACTAAAGACTTAGTCTAAATAACAATTATTTACATATAGAATAAAGTAGAGTATTTATAAATTTTTTTTATAATAAAATAAGATGCATTGGCTATCTACATCTATTGATATTTACAAATGTACAGTTTTAGCTATTTAAACATGATTAAAATTAAGATAAGAAGTTTAAATAGTGAGATAAAAATATTATTCATTAGCTATTTATATAATATTTATATATAATTGTTTTAATTTATAAACTTTTATATGTTTATATTATTTGCTATGTCTTATATTATTACTATTAATTGATCAGTTCACTGTTTATAATATAATGCAACTAAAAACAAAATTGGTATTAAACATTTTAAATTTTGTGAAAAATATTTCATCTGATAATACTTTATATTCTGTTTTAATTTTCACTTGACAGTACCTTACAACTAATTGTAAGTCATTTATAAATATAAGTTCAGTTTTGTTTTTTTCGTTTTTATTATGTATAAAATACAAATTTACACACGGTATTATCTTTAAATGTTCACATTAAACACATTAAATTTAAAAAAATAATAATTAATTTCCTCTATTTAATTATTAGGGTAAATTAATTAAGTTAGGCGGAGGAAATATAAAAAATTATTTAATTTAAATTTTTGTAGTTATAAAAATTTTTAATTGGATATTCTCTTGTATTTAAAGTTTTAAGTAAGTTTATTAAAGCCAATAAAGCAATTGAGTCAAGACTCATTAAAATAATTGGAAATATATTGCTTGCATTTTTTCTATAGAACTGTTAATAGTTATAATTAATTATAAACACAAAAATAAAAGAAAAAAAAATACATACAATATTCAATTTCCTTAGTAAATATCGCGTCATTTAACTACATTTACTCCATTTAGTCCTAAAAACACGATTTTATTAATAGTAAAAATCAAAATCAAATGTAGCAAAACAAATTTTTATTAAGTAAAATAATAGTGAGTGAATGACATTTTGCTTAATTTTTTATTACTTAAAAGATCTATAAAAGAGCTACTTGTAAATTACTCTTTAAAATTTGATTTTTACATATTGAAATGCATAAAAAAATATGAAATTAAAAATGTATTTTATCATACTTAAAAAAAGTAAAAAATGTTTATTTGTGTAAAAAAAATTTCATTACTTGCAATTTTGTAAAAAAATATTTTTAAAATCTTTTATTTTTTTTTTTTTTTTTTTTTTTAAATAATAAATGGTTATTGATAAAAAAATTTAGCCTATTTGATATTTCAATAACTTAATTTTCAAATCCTCAAAACAATGACTTGTTTCTGAAACCTGATATATTTTATAGAATATGCAAATATATTTAATTCTTTATTTATTTATTTTAACTATGAATGTTGTGTTAATTTCATTTAATTTTAATTCATGTGTATATTAAATTAATTGTAATTAAAATTATTTTTAGAAACAAGTTCGTCGTGTAATAGAAATTATATTACTAAAAATTACCAATCGGCAGAATGAAGATGAATATGAAAAATATAAGAAATTTGTAAAAGCAAGATTGAATTGGCCATTTCAAGTATATAAATATTAGTATAGGATAAAAAGTTGTTTTTCGAACAGTTGAATCTTATATTTAATATTTTTATTGTTTTTAGAAAAAACCTACCAAACTTATGATGGCAATGCCAGCCGAAGAAGCTGAAAAAATCCAAAAAGCTGACTCAGTTGTAAAATTGGAAGATTTGGATGTTGAGTATGATGAATTAGAACCTTCGTATGATAAAGTTATCAAGCGATTAGAAGTTAGCCTTGCTGTATAAATTGTCATAAATATCCAGTTTTTTATTTTTTGTATGTTAAACATTTTTGTTTCAATTTTTCTATATTAATTTTAATTCCAACTTAAGAATAATTTTTATACATGTTCCTTTTTTTCATTACTTGATTGATTTAATTAAGTTTTTGTAATAATTGAATATTTTAATAAAATCATTTAGTACTTTAAATATAATCAATTTTAATATTACATAAATAAATTAACAAACTATTAAGTTCTAAATAATTTGTGAATTATTTTATGTGTAATCTAAGTTTTTATTTTGTATTATAAAACTTGATGTTAAAACAATTGATTTTATAGTAGTTAATAAAATTAACTTCATTAAAATATATATATATTAATATTTAAGTTTTATATTATTTGCTGATTTTAGACTTTTGAGCGCTTTACTCTAATGAATGTATAGATTATTACAATGATGTATGAAAAGTATAAATATTTGAAAATGCTCATAATTCACTTAAAAATCAAAATATCCTAAAAAACCAACAAGAGAACACAGATATTGTTCTCACATAAAAATGTAATAATAGGTCAATTCACCCTATTAAAAGTAAAAGCATGCTATTGAAACTGGTGAATGAAAAACTATTATGTTGTATGTGTGTTAGACGGAGACAAGTGAGATAACACATGTGGGTGCTACGTCCTCTTAAATGGTAAATAATGATGATAATTATTTTCTTATTTAAAATTATTTTTTATGGAAATTTAAAACTTACTTTTATTACATTCTTATAAATTCAACTATACGCAATGATATATATTTTTTTTATTATTAAATACTAGAAATCTATTCACATTGATCTAAGGTATTTGCAGAAAAGTATTAAATTGATTGTTATATTAGTTAATAAAATATGTTATAAATATAATATATTATAAGAAATAAATACTAATCATACATTAAATGCAATATTTTGGTAAAAATTATGTCTACCAATTGTAATATTATAAGTAAAATAAATGATCTCAATCGTTTATCAAAAAACTTAAGAAATATACTTGGTCATAATATTAGCTAACCATTACCACTCAAACTCGTTTTTTTTGTACATTATGATTGAATTTAAATTCTTTGCACCCATAATAGTCAACCACTTGAAAGGTACCTAATGTACAACAAAGCAATGCTCGTTTTGTCTATTTTTTTTACATTATTTTTACAAAATTATTTACATTTACCAAATAACCATTGAATGTTATGTTATTACTAGTGTGACCAGACGTTCAAATTTTTTCTCAGCGCCCTAATTCCAAATAATTTTTATTTTATACAATTATTAGTATTCATATTTAAAATTATTTTAATTCTTTTAAA
The DNA here is from genome assembly GCF_002803265.2 of Melanaphis sacchari. Lineage (NCBI taxonomy): Eukaryota > Metazoa > Arthropoda > Insecta > Hemiptera > Aphididae > Melanaphis > Melanaphis sacchari. The sequence goes on along the minus strand of NW_020271162.1, from coordinate 1,410,691 downwards.
ATGGACAAAACAAAACTTTTATGTATAAATTATAATTAATATGCAAAAAATATCCATGTATGAAAAAAACATTTGGATTGTTTATCGGATACAAATTAAAAATGTCATTCTATCTTTAGTTTACCTACGTCACAGGTATAAATGATATTAAGAACATTAATTTTAAGTCAAACGCAAATCTGTTTCTACTAATAAGTTTATGACTGTTTTTTAAAAATATAGCGCCTTTATCTAAAGTGTAAGAAATAGCTGCAGTTTAAGGTTCATATTATTGACAAAAATTATAGTATTTATTCTATAAATTTTAGATCAACATTCAAGTATTCAACACTAATAAAACCTTAGCTTGAAACAAAATTTCAGTGTGCGAGGACTAAGATTACTGATATTATAACAAATGTCTCTACTTATTTTCCTAATTTGTTTATAATTTTAAGCAGCTTATATACATGAAATACTTGTTTTTTAGATAACATTTTGTTTTTATAATTTTTTTGTCATTTATACTACCTAAATATTATATTATTACAGATATTCATACATGTATAATAGGATTTCAATTTTATTTTTATCCTATTTTGTCTATGATTTTTAATTTTTTTTTTTTTATCAAGAGGATAAAGATTTATCTCATCATTCATCAATAATGAACAAATGATATTATAATTTTTAACTATAAAATTATGTTTTATTTTTTTGTAGTGTCTAATTTTAACCTAAGGAAACAAAATTGAGACTAAAACCTACTATTAAGGAAGGTTTAGCACTCCCACAAGTACTACCTTATGAGGAGGGATACCTCTCTTCCACCAATTGTTTTTAAATACTTATCATACTTTTACAGAATTTTGATTTAGTCAATTTAATTATCACAATAAGCTATTGAGATAATTTCAATTCTCCATAATTAATTCACTTATAAATACTACATTGTATAAACTCTTATTTCACAAAAAAATTTATAGATTAGCAGAAGTAAACTGAATTGTGAAACTTATGCCGGTACAGTAATTATCTTAATGTATTCCGTCTACTTAACATTGTATTTCATGGAAGATGCATTAAACTGAATGGGTTTTATCAAAACCCAGTACCTTTCATTTTTGTCTGGCAGAATTTAGTTGAAAAAAAAAAATCAATAATAATGAAAACAAAACAACTGTTACAAAAATAAAGTAAAATGATTTATTTAGTTATATCAATATAGCAGTTATAACAAAAGTTGTTAAATGGCACAATATATTTTCATTTTTTTTACGTTGACTAATAGTTATTTTTAGTTAAAAACCTTAATTTGATGAACAATAACAATAATAAATTATAAATCATAAATTCAATAAAAAAATAAAACCAACACAAACTCATACATCTTTTTGAAGTGTTAAAATTATGACATTCCAAATATTTTAAGTGCATTAATTGATGTTGCTAAAGCCACTTCATCTGGTTTTTTAGCAATAAAACCAGCTAACAATTCCACCAAAACAGGTAATGAACATGGTTCATTTCTATGAAATGTACAATAACGCTGTAAAAATCCCAAAGATCTGTAAAAATATAATACATAATAATTAATAATTATTTCTTCAAAATATATATTTTGTTTGAAAATATACCTTTGAGTGAGACTAGATTTTAATGCATCAGTAAGATTTGCTGCTCTAGCATTTGGATACATAAATGGAGAATCTGATTGCACTAGTATTCTATCTAATGTTAATGTTCCTGCGCTTAAAAGTTTTTTTATTCCACTACCAGAACTGTCTTTACACAAGCCTCCTGCAAAAAAAAAAAAATTTAGTAAAATTAACAAATGTGTACTTAAACAAAAAAAAATTAAAAACTTCTACATTCATTATATATTTATATTTAAATATTGACCATTATAATTAACATAATACTATCTTTCATTGTGCAACAGCTAACATTAATTTAACAGCAAATGTTACCTGTTATTCCAATGTACATTCCTAAGTTTATGTAGTCAGTAGCTTCTTCAAAAGAACCAGTAAATGAATGTAAAATTGCTGGAAGCATTAAAGGCAAATGTGTTTTTATAATCTTTAAAAAATCTTCATGTGCTCCTTTTTGATGCAACATAATGGGCTTTTTCATTTCTTTAGCCAAGGAAATCTACAAAAAAAAAAATAAAAAATAAATATTAACGTTGATATACACGTTAAAATTAAACTAACATGCAAAATATACAACATTTTATTCTAACCTGTTGCCTGGTGTTTGCAAATAATAATCATACAATAAACATTAATTTAAAAATTTAAAAGAAATGTAACCAATTTCATACTTTTATGTTTTAATAATACCTGTAATTCAAAAACTTTTCTTTGTATATCAGGTGATGAAAAATCTTTATTATAATCCAACCCACATATACCAATAGCTACACATTCTGGATTTTTAGCAATATCTCTCAGTTCATCATAATAATTATCTTCCCAAGATTTTGCTTCGTGTGGATGGATACCTATTAAATATAATAAAATAAGCATTACTTACGTATTATAGGCAAATAACAATAATATGTTTGATAATAATAATAAAAAAAAAGTGCTTATTAGACAATAGTTAATAGAAGTAATTAATAAATAGGTTAATTAATATAACATTATTTTAGACACATATTTTAAACTAAATTACCTAATGTCTCATCTATAATTTATAAAATTAACATCAAATATTTTATAATTTTATGTACAAGTACAGTTTTATTTAAAAATGATTAAAAACAAAACTTGGATATCTACGATTACGTTTATAGTAGTCGTGTTTATCTAAACTAATTTTAATAGATATACATTGCACAAACTAAAATTATTTATATAAATATGTCATTTACCTGCAGTTGAATATAACGCTCCTGGATATATTCTTGCTAACCGTAACGCTTCTTTACTTGTTCTTAGAGAGGTACAAGGAACAATTATTTTTTGAACACCTGTAAAATGATAAATACTATGTAACAGTACATTCATAATTGTTGACAGTAAGCAGTGTCATAGGAAATCATTACAATATGATGTCTCAAACGTCAGGTAATCTAAAAATGTCTGAAGAAACATATAATAACAGATAAAACGAACCAACATAGGTACATAACCATACCCGAATCTTTTGCTCGTTGTAACACAGATTCCAAGTCCCTGCTGAATTTTTTATTCACCATGTTCGATCCAACATCGATGAGCAAATAATTGTCATAGTTCTCTCGGATTGGATCAAGAACTTTGACTGTGCTGTTAGGTTGAAAAGCCATGATACTTCTAAAAAAAGCGTACAGAATTACACGTAAACAAGACTTAAGGATAATTATTTTTCTTATTATTATTGCTTAATAGGTTGAGACTGTATGTGTATATAAATATATAAATGTAACGCTCTGAGTTTTAATTTTTAACTGTGTCAACGATAAGCTATTATGGACACTGTACGTCTGTACATCGATCGCGGTGGTCTACTTAGCACTTATCTAATGTCTAAACGTCTAATTGTCTAAAGTTGGTGATAAAGAACTGACATATAATAAATACCTATGACATTTGTAATCGAAAACAACAGCATTAAAATTCCATACGATAACGACCGAACCAGCCGCGGATCGTCAGTCGTCACTTGTCAATATTATCACGTTATTTTTTACGGGACGGGCAGTGATATTTTTGGAGGGACTGCACTACTTTATCCAGAAATTATATCTCCTAATATACAGTTTATCCAATAATTTTTTACCAAATACCATTTTATCCAATATCGATTTTCTTCCAAATGAAATGGATAAAAAATTTTGAGGAAAAGGTGAATTTTGATTTCTTTCAGTTTTCCCAATTTACTAAGTTTTGCAGGATTAAAATGCACCTTAAAAATAAACTAGCCCATAGTCATTTCCAAATAGGTAGGTTACGATTTTTAAAATAATAAATGCTGCTCGCATTCTCCATGATTTCTTAAAACTAACATTTCATTAGATATGTGTTTTATGCTAATATTAAAGTGTATGAAAAATGAAAACAATTTTTTTATAAAAATAATAATAGATAAGAAAATATTTAAATAACTGCATATTTAAAGTTTATTAATATCAATACAAATTGTATGAAAAAAATAATAATAATTGTATAGGTATTTACATCACTATCATTGGCACTCAAAATTTTTTAGTACATATCAAATACCTATTTATAATTTATACATATACCTAGTTTATAATTTTTTAGCAATTCCAATTTAAGCTGATTATAGTACCTTTCTAGGTATATAAAATTAACGGCGTAGGTACTTGCCATATTTTAACCGTATTTTGTTTGACATGGATATCTCCTATAAAAACATTCTACTTACTAATTTATAAACATATAATAAATAGTATACCTTATAGTTTATACAATACCTACCTTGCAATTTATTCATTTAAACCACGAGATGATTTAACATGACGAAATATATAGGTATGATCATGTGGGTAAGTAATACTAGAAATTTGCATTTAAGTTAAAAATATAATTATAACTACTACTATACATTTGTTGTTCAGATAGGTACTTACAGAATCAGATACTTATTTTTTGTTATATCTAGATCTACTCTTTGGTTCTCTGGTAGTTTAAATATTTATTTGTATAATCAAATCCATGTAATTTATAAATGTGATTGAAATACCCATATTAATTATATTATATATAATCATATTTATTTAATTATTTCTAAGCCTACATATTTATGTTGAATTGTTGAATCAATACATTATGATTTATGACAAAATATACGTTTAATTTTTTATTTAACATAGTACCTATATACACTATAGTAAAAAATAAAAATACTTAAATACGATCCTTCAAATAAGGTTCTACCTCCCAGTGGATATTTTAAAATTCTTCAAGTTAAAATAAGGATAAGACCTTCAGGCTTCAAAACTAAATTTGTGAGAAATATGAATTTTCATTGTTCAAATCTTATCATCTTAACTTATCTAAATTTTGTCTACACTAATCTTATTTATACTACTATTAAATAATATCTGAATAATTGAGAATTTTAATATTTTATTCTACAGAATAGTCGAATAGTGTACTTAGTCACAAGTAACAGATTATATCTAAATCTTTTCTTTGCGTAGTGTTAGATAGGTACTGCAGTAAATATTAAAGTATTATATTGGAAAACATATTCACATATTTATAGTACATATTTTATATATAAAATACTTAATACTGCTAGTAATTAATATAATATATGTATCTTTAATGATTTTTTTAAAATGGTTTTCTTATTATTGCGGTTCTATTTATTAAATCTATTGTAATTTCTATGAATAAACCGAAATGTTTAAATAATTTTAACTTTTATTGAATATCACAATGAGCATTATTAAAAATGCTGTACAAGTAAATCATTCAGAACAATTTTTTGTAGAATATAAAAAAAAAATACCAAGACTTTAAATTAGATCTACTGACTATTGAGGAGTATATCTGTATATAAACTTATACAGTTATACCTATCTAATTTTTAGAAAGAATTATTATTTAATCATTAAAAAACGTGTTTAAAAAAATATACCTAATAAATAATAATAGTAATAGTATAATATACAAGTACATAATATTATTATCATTATAGCACTTGGACCGACGCATTTCTATTTTTGTTTCTATTATCGTATTATTTTTGTTTTAATTTGTACACAATAATATGTTTACACTTTATAGCAGTACACACACTGACACATAAACATTTTTGTTGTTTAGTACTGTATGATTGTATAACAATTTACAACCATCAGATTATTTCATTTTATATTAATAGTTTCAAATAATTTATTGATACACAAGCAAGCGGTTGTTTTTATTATACTATCGTTGAGTATTTCGTTTCTCGAGTATTGTAAACCGTAGCTAGACAAGACGTCAAGTCAAAAAGTGTATAAATTGACAAACAAACGTGCTCAATTTTTCAAAACAGCTTTTATTTTTATAAATATGGAGTGAATGTGGGGATTGACATTTGACAATGGCATTTTACGCGAAAAATCAAATCAATTAGTCAATTCCCTGCTATTTTGTATTTATAAACTATAGTTAAGATTTAGAACATGACCTCGAAAATGATATTCAATTTAAAACTAAAATAAAACAATTTTCAGATGAAATATTATTTGTGCTTAGCTTACAAGAAAAATTAACAAAATCAAAGTTAATCGATTAATTTCCTAATCTGGAAATAGCTTTAAATTTAGTTGTATCTATGCCTTGTTCAAACACTAACGGGGAAAGATCCTTTTTAGTTTTAAAAAACTACCAGAGAACCTTATTATTTAATGAAAATATGTCACCGTTAAAAGAATTACAGTGGATTTTTTTTTTTTATTATTTTTGTAATTAATTTTTTATGTATTTTTTGTCAATCCACTCAGTATTATTCATTCAACACAATTCAACGAAAACTAAAAATAAAATTAACATTCTTTTAGAATGATTAAAAATGTATTTGACAACATCCATACAAAACATTAAAAAAAAAATTAAAATTACTTAATGTATTCATAGGCAAATAAAAAAAATATTTTTAACTATTTTGAATATCATATATCGTATATTTTTTTATTACGATTTAATAGTATATAAAAAAACATATAAATAAGTTAAATTAAAATAATAAAGTATTTTGTCATTGTCAAACATTTATGTTAGATCAATATCAATTTATACCATGTACGTTTAAAATAATGTTATCATTGATAAAAAAAAAATAATAAGAATTTAGTTTTAAAAATTTGATTTTTGATACAAGAAAATTAAATTAACATAATAATAACAAAAATATTTTTAACAATATTTAAAATGTTTTACATTTGGATTTTATCTTATCTAACTTATTGATAAACACTGAGTTAAAAGAAATTATCGAAAATTTATCGATAATAGGTGATAATTTGAAATATTACTATACATAAAATACTCTACAGTATGCTTAGCATAAATTAGAAATATAAGAACATAACAAGTTTTATTAAAATTCAGATTATTCTAAACAATAATTTTTAAAGTTTCTTACAAATCTATAATTATAATATAATTATTTGTTGTACATTTCAAATTTTACATCAGTTAAATTAATAATTAGTGTTGGCCATATCTTGCCGTAATTTACTTATATCGTTTAAGAGTGTTCTTAGTTTTTCTTCATCGTGTTGACGATCTATCAGTTGATTACTTAATATATTTTGAATACTGAAAATTATACAAGATTAAGTTTATTTTTTATAAATGTGACAACTTTAAAATTAGCCAAGCATCTAATGCTAAATGTAAATATATTTGATCTTGAAAATATCAAATTTATTTTATTTTTAAGTATTAAATAAAAAAAAATATAATTATTTACTTTTGTCTATTGCTAAACAAATGATCATCAGTTTTAGTTTCATGAAATTTGGTGTACATTTGGTTAATTTTTCTTACAGATGCTATCCACCGCTCTTTGAAGAGCATACAAGAATTATTAGCTTCTTCAAGTTTACTCTCTAAATTTGACTAAACATGATATTTATTTATTAATTATATATATATGTTTAAATTTAAATTACATACAATTTTTTTCTCTAATTCTTGTACATGAAAACCACAATTGTTTTTATACTTCAGTTCTTCGTTTTCTTTCCTTAGTAAAATATTCATTTTTTTAGATTCATTTAATTTTTTTTCCATTTCAAAAATTTTATTATTTAGCTCATTAATTGTTTGCGAATTAGAAGAATGTGCATTTTGCATTAATCCAATATACTTTTTGTCCATACTATCTTTTTGACAAGCTAACTAAAAACCATAATATATTTTATATTGACAGAAAAAAAAATAATCAAAAATATAACATTAATTATCATACTTCTAGTTCTTTAGCTGTTACAATTGCATCTCTTTCTTTTAACATATCAGACATTTTGTCTAAATCCTTAGCTAATGTTTTACATTTGGACATAACATAAGTAAGTTCATCTTCAATGCGTTTTCTATCACTAGACCATTTATTGTTAAATTCTTTTAATAGTTGTTCTTCCTTTGTTTTCATCTATATAAATAATATAATAATAAATTATAATTTAAACATGGTTATGGTTACCTAATATAAAATAAAATAATAACTTTTTCATTAAATAATATCATTTGTTTGTCTTTCCAATCTTCCAATTCTTCAATTAATTTTTGCTGAATATCATAAGTGCATCCATCTCTAAAGAAAAATATAATTTGTATTAAATAAATTATAATTAAATGTATATTCTTTAACAATAAAATCTTGATTAATTTTATTAGAACTTACTGCTGTTCATATTTTTCTAATGAAACATCAATTTGTTCGACCATATTTACATTGGGTTTTGATAAATCAATTTCAATGTTTTCTTTAAAATGTTTGTCATCTTTTACTGAAATAAAAATATTGTTATGTACATGATAATCATAAGGTTAGATATTATATTTATTCTTCATATATATATATTGTACATTTAGATAGTTTTTAAACTGGTTATTATGTTTCAAGACTAAATGGCTATAGTAGCAATAATATTGATAAAATGTTGCTTTTAATTTCATAATTATTTTATTATGCCATTAAAAATAAATAACACCAACTATTGGTCATTTAATTTATACATGATATGTTTATGAAATATCTAGTAAATAGTTACATAATTATAAAAGTATTATAATAATACTTTACTTTTTTCCGAACAATTTTCGACAATTGTATTCTTATTAATTACCAAATTTGAGTTTTTGGTTTTTACTGGTGATTTTTCAATAGCTTTATCATTTAAATCTTCAATTCGTAATGATAAATTTAGATTATAACTACAGTTTTTTGATCCTATTAATTTGTATGAGTTATTTTCTATCTAAAGTTTTAAAAGTTAATTAGAATTTAACCAACAATTAATTATTAAGTGGCATATGCTTATGTATTGAAACTTAATATCAGTTTACTTACACGATCATTGGATGTTGGATTAATAGTTTGAGCACCTTTTACTTTTAATAAAAGATAACCAAGCTTTTCATTTAAACTTGATTTGTCATTTGGAATACGAAAACATTCAATTCGTATAGATGCATTAGACATTTTTAACCTTAGACAGTATAAATCAATATAAATAAACCATTACAAGAAAATAAGTGTTTTGAAGAAAGAAATATAATTTTTAATTTTTACTTTTTTAATGTATCATTATTTATACACCATATAATATCTGAGGCAAATTTCAGTTCATTTTGATTGACTGGAAATATAGCTGTTTGATATTTTTGGTCCATCAATGTTGCGTAAATTATAATAGATCCTTTAACTAAACCAAATCCATAGGCTAAAAAAGTATAATTATATACATACTATTATTACATATTTGATAATAGACACAAATAATTTATATTTACATTACTAATTTTAATATAGGTATGTTAAGAATATTAAATGTAATAATTATAATCATTATGGATAAACCAAATTTTTATTAAAAATGAAAAACTCTATTTTAACTATTTTTCTATCAATTAATGAAAACATATTTCTAGGAAACATAAATAATAGGTATTTATGCATGATGTAACAACTTCAATTGATGTCATTTTGGTAATATGTTAAGTTTTGTTAGGCAGACCTCTTTATATTATAATATATTGTAGATTACAAAATTGTCTTAAAATAACATATCAAAATACTTAATTGAAATTTTTTGAAAATTAATCAAATTATTTATTTAAACTTATTAAGTATATAAATTAGTTAGCAGCTAACTAAAAAACTATTTATTTATATTTTTTCATTTAATGTAGCATTTTACATAGAATTTTCTATTTCTTTTATTTATTTATTTTTTTATGTTAAAAGTCTGAGAACCAAAAATTATAATTAAAATGTAAAAACAATTACATATAAAATTTTGTGTAGAAAGTATAACCAAAACATACCAGAGATTTGACAAACAGTAGTTCAATTAACTTGCATTGTAAATTTTGATAAAGATTTTAAAAGAAAACATTTCATTATTTTTGTTCGATAACATTTTTTTTTTTTTACATGATGATTTTGATAAAAATATTTTTAATATTACCAGGCAGATATAAAACTTTTTACACAAAAATCCTTGATAAAGCTTTATAGTTAATAATTAAATTTAATTGTACTTAAGCTTAATATATTTCAATTTAATCAAGATCCATAAAATTATTTTTAGTTGTCAATTTTCATTGTGCATTTTATTCACAATATATTAGTTTCCATACTAGTCTTTTTAAACATACATTTTTTTGTGGATAATTAATTATATATAACAACAATTAATTAACTCTAATAGTTTTTGAGATAAATACATGTTTTATTATACATACTTGATAATTGGTAAAATTACAAATGCAATTATTATTAATTACCATACACCAGATTATTTGAAAAAAATCGCTAATCCAAAGTAGGTAGTAATTATTCTATGGTACCCAAAATTCTTCAGAGATTAAATGTCCAAAACATAATGTTCTTACCTGAGTTTATATGTAAAATAATATTTTTATTCCTGAAATCCAATCCTTGAATTTTATTTGCCATATTAAATTTTTGTTTTTAATATTTATTAATGTATTTTATAATTTATAATTTATATTTATGATACATTGTATTAAACAATCAAATTATTTTAAACGTTTTCTGTAAATTAAAAACGGCAGAAAAATTAAACGGTTGTCAAACGTCAGTTACAAAATCGTGATAGTTAAAAACATTTCATATAATCATACTTATCTATCCTGACGATTATTATCATCACAGCTACTATCTAACAATATTATCATTTGCATTTTCCACCATACTACACCGGTTAACTGTCGGTGCATAAATATTGCACCAATTTATACAGATTGGCTTATTGGCCAACCAGTGCAGGTCAGTGCAACAGTAAATGGAAATGTTATTGCTATAATTTTCCTTGTATCATACTATCATAGACTTAACAATAAATAATGGTCTTATAACCTGTGATAGAGGTCCGGTCCATGACAATATTGTCATTTGTCATGGTTCGGATAGTCGGATGACAATATTGTCATGGTCCGGGTATAAAATATAATATTATGCGATTTAAAATATTTTCTATTAATCTGAACGAACGTGAGTTTGTGACCAAATTGGTCGGACCAGTATTGAGTGCGGTTTTATAGAGGTATCGAGAGCAAAGAGTTTATTAAAAATTGTTTTAGCGATAAACTAACTCAACAAACTTCCTATGCCGCGTCGGTAAATAATCAGCTAATCGTTTGCTTTTGTTACCTTAGCGAAAATTCGCTAAATTGTTAGAAGAAGATAGCATATAATTTGGTAAATCATATCATTAACATCATGAAAAAGTAATGGTAAGTTTAACAACTAAGATGACAACATTTTTAGAGAAAGACAGTTTTGTAGCTGTTACACTCAAGTGGTATCATATATAGGAGCATTTAGCATTAGGTATTTGGCTAACTCTTTCTTATAATATTGTAACTATATTGTTGAACTGGTACTTAAAGAGCTCCCAAAAATGTCTTTATTAAAACGATAAAAGTGTTTACAAGTAGTGCAAAATATTATAATTCTATAAAGGTACTTTATTAAAATACATAAACAATAAAGTTTGTTGCATAGAGTAATTATTTATAATACTACAGTATTATCTAAATAATAGATATAATACCTTAAACTATATACAAATTAATATTTTTTAATGTGATATAAATTGTGTGATTGATTTTCTTAATAATGTTTTAGTGCACTAGATTCATTTTAAATGTTATCAATTATTTTATCTGTTTCAATCAATAAACATTTAGCATCAATTGATTAAGATGTTTTTGGTGTATTAAAGACCAAAGTTAAGTTTTAATTATTTTCAGCTTCAAAAATATTCTCTCAGTAGTCGGTGTTGATGGTAATAGCAACACAGATTTATATAATGTGAACAAATTTCAAAATTAATTAAATTGGTATGACAGTTCTTGGAGCAAAACTAATACACAGTTTGGACATTTAGTGCATTTGTTACATTAAATTTGTTGGGTCGGTTTAACTTCAATATCCTCATCTTTATTGAAATGTATATTTAAAAAAAATTTTAATTCATTATCATGAAAATAACTTTTAGATACATTTAGTATAAAATTGCATTACTGGCAAGTTAACTATTTTAACTCAATTACAACGATCTCTTGGTCTTAATTTTTTCTTCGGTATAAGCTTAATAGTGAAATCTTCTTGAATACCTATTAGGTTTTCTTCATTAAAAAACAAATTAATTTTTGTTGACAGAGAATTTATATATTGTATAAAAGTTTATGTTATTTTCATTTCTTTTTTTTTTCAATTTTCTTATGTAAAGTTTCAATTATATTTCAAGCTTGTGAATAGTTAATTAATTTATTTTGCAAATAAATTGATACGGGATTTGTTACTGCATAAATATCAAGCATAATTTTTAGTACATTTTTACAGGCTTTGTAATCAAAGTAAATTTGGGCTTACAAAATCGTAAATTATCAAAAAAATTGTTATATTAGTATACATAGTTTTGAAATTAAAAAAAATGTAATTCCTCCTTAAGAAAAATTATGGTAGTTTCAATAAAAGATGAATTGCTTTAAGTAATTACATATTAATATACAATATTATGCACTTAATACAAATTATAAACTACAGTAACGGTGGTGTTCAGTAATTTTAAGAAGTGTTGAATAACTGATTAGTACCATTTAAGATTTTTAAAAGGAGTATTAAAATTTAAACAAGTCAATTTTTTAAAATTTTTAATGGTATGCTTGCACATTATTGTAATAAATACATGTAAATATGATAAAAAAAAAATAACCCATTTGTCTTACACAACTATGCAAATATTTTATTAAGCATAATTTAATAATAATTATTACACAAAAACAATAAACACAATTTAATATACATAATAATACACACCAAGTACACAGATATAGATAATATTATAAAAGGTACATACAATGATGCAATTACAATATAGCCTATAGGTAATCTCTGGTGTTAAATTAAATTAATTATATACTACAAATTTCAAAACATTTTGTCTTTAAACGAACAGAAATCAGAACCAATTGTTAAATTTACATTTCATATTCATGCTTTTAATAGTTTTTATTATAAAAATGTACATGAGCGTTCCCAGACATTTTTCTAGGGAGAGAGGGGTAAAATTAATTAAAAAAATAAATGAAGATTTTTTATACATTTTATTTATAGAACATTATTATTTTTTGTCATTGTTACATTAAATTATTATAATTAGGTAACAAATTTAAAATTCTAGGGGTCTTGCTCCCCTTGGAGACGCCTATGATTATGTGTATTATACAGTACACACTAATCTAACCTATACATATTATTGTTTTCATAAACAATATAATTAAACTTTTATACATTTTAAAATTGTATAACAGGTTAATAAAATTTATACATACACAAAAAAAGTTGAATTCTAATATATATTCTACTATCCCTACTACCAATAAAAATTTGTTTTCTCAAGTTATATCCGATTTTAAGGATAGTTGGTATAATTGACATGAGATAATAGGTAAATTTTATCATAGCTATTAACATTGCTTAGGCTTTATATAATTGTTTAGACCAGGAGTCGGCAACCTTTAGTCTGTGAACCAATTTTGTTTGGCCCGCAAAGATGTTACATTTTTGTGATGTTTCAATAATATTTTAATTTATCCACAATTTAGTTCTATTAACTTTATAGTTATGAATATAATATCTGAAATATTAATGAGAAAAAGCTGGACAAATGAGTAATAGTTTACAAATCAGCTGTAATAAAATAGGTATAGAGTGGGTTATTGTTAGATCTAGGATTTTAAGGATCTAAAAATACACAATAATGCATTAAAAAAAATGTAAAAATGTACTTGGAGGAGCTTATAAATTTATTATAAATTAATGCCTATAAATCCGCGCTCTAGTTATGAACATTTAAAAGTTTTAATATTTTATATAGCTATAACTGAGTTTAAAATTAAAATATCAATAAAAGCTTATGTTGTTGCCTAGATAAAATTGTTACATTTAAGTTTAATAATAGGTAAATTTACTCTAATGTTAACAACATAAAATGGATTCTGTTGAACGAAAATTTGATATGTTGTATGTATGTAAGACGAAGATAACACGTGCAAATATAAAGTTTTCTTAAAGAAAAAAAATGCAATGCAAGTCATCAAAGTCCTAACTCAAGTCATTGTAATTAATGCGTTAAAATTTGAGCTAAATATAATTATATTGTTATTTACAAAAAATAATATTAATTAGAGACAAACGAATCAGCTTATATTATATGTTTTTTTAATATTCATACTAAATTTATTTATTTTACTTGTAATATTACGGTATTAATTTCATTTTTTTCAAAAACATTGCATTTATTTTATTATTGTTATCAAATTTTCTGACAATACCACCATAAGACAGTGTTAATAGCATTGATCCTACTACAATTATTATTTATTAGTATTAAATGATTGATAGTTAAAATATATTTTTGGAAATACTGAATATAATATAAATTCATTTGGAATTAATTTTTTTTTATGTTTAATAATAAAATTAATAAAATAGTATACACTTGTTTCATAAAATTACATTAATTGCTTATCACATTAATATACACTTAAGTAAAAAACTAGTATTATAATAATTAATAACACTCCTTAATGTCTAGATCGAAATCTGTTCAATGTATTATGTAGACCCTCGAAACTCACAGCAGGATCACTTTCAGCCTTTAATTCAGATTCATGATTGTCTGACTAAAAAATATTAATGTAGTTTTATACATAAAAGTTAAATAATTTAAACTGTATGGTTGATTAAAATCAATATATTTTTATAATAATAAAATAAGGACACCATAAATTATTAGTTTTCTTTCAGAGCAAAGCATTGCTTTTAACATATCATAACTTTAGTTGAATATTTTTGTACTAGGTACAAATGTTTTTTTATGAAATAACAAGTTTATTAAGCACTAGAGATAATTTTATTCTTTAATCATGTATATTATATTATTGAGTTTATACTGTAGTTATTTAAAAATAAATGTGTGTGCAAAATAAATTAAATGATTATCATACAGTGAATTACTGAAAGATAACAAAACATATGATTTTCTTTCTTAAAAATAAAATGTGTGTAAAATAATACCTGCAATTCTAATGGAATGTATCCAGTGCAAAATTTAGATGCTGGTGATTCTTGTAGTTTCATACGAACCGGAGGTAGGGTCAATCCAAAAAATCTATCACCATTTCTATTTGCAGGTATTAAATCTTCAGCACCTAGCAATTTATTAATTAATGAAATAAGATGACTATGGCATTCATCAGTGCTTAAGCCAGTGACTTTGAAATGTTTTTCATGATCCATGATCTCAAATCTAAATTAAAAAAATAAATATATCCATAATTTAATTTCATAATCCATATCCATTATCCATAAGGATATGAAAATTTTTTATGAACCTTGGAGATGAACCAGCCTTTATAACTTTGCAATGATAAACACATTTGGCGAATATATTTCTGAAATGAGCATAAGTTCTTGATGCATAATATCCAGCTGGATAAATTGCACAGTCTGTGTAATAAAATGGTGTATCATAAACAATCTGAAATAATTAGTACAATTTTTTTTGATAAATATTAAATACAAACATATATAATTATGAAAAACATTTAATATCAAAATAATAAAAATATATTTTAGTGTTTGAAAATATAGTTATGACTGGAAAGTTAAGATACATTTATCCCATAAAAATTATTATTAAACTCACTTCTCCAAAGCTGTAAATGGTAACATTTCCACTAGTTATTGGTTCTTGGACTTCAATAATATTTTTCTTATGTTTAACAGCAGGACGTCTTGGCTTAGGTGTTACACCTGTAAATAAAAATGTGTAATCTTTGGAGAAAATTTTAATTTTTGGATTGATACAAGGCTAATTAATTATAATCAAATAATTTATAAATATAAACCATAGGTATGCGCAAACTTGAGTCAGGTATGGCTAAATTTAATCAGACCATCCACCCTCCCATCCTTCCATCATGGCCACACAAGAAAAAATTATGTCTATGGATAACCAGTATATTATCTTTAATAGTGTAAATATCTATGATTGTGATGTATTTCACTATCAATTTTCGCCGAAATAACACCTTACTACTTTCTTAGGTACCATTGTACCAAGCACCTACTCATGTATAAAAAAAGCTCAGGTGGGACTAAAGCCTAATCAGCTCTACTCATGTGCATTCCTATGATATAAGCTAACCATTCCTGAATAAAGTAAATAGTACACAATTTACTTTAATTTTTAATTTTATAGACATTTGTATTTTCTTAAATATTAAAAATAATAAAAAAGTACATACCATTAGTAGTTGGTTTTTTTCTTGGAGTTGCCTTTTTTGCTTGAGGTGTTTTTACATTGGTTGGAACATCTGAAAATAAATATCATTGTTATATGACTTTTAAAATAATAAGATAGTTACTTGATAATTTATATAACTTGTTAACTGTTAGATTTAAAATTAAAGACAATAAAAATTAAATACACGTTTTTATGTAATAGCACATGATTTTACTTAGTAAATAGTACAGATAAATTTCAAGTTAATTAGTTAAATGAGTTAGCTTAAATTATAACATACAAAATTAACTTAATTTCATGTAATATATACAAATTTTATTAATAAAAATATATTGTTAAACATGCATAAAATTGTATTTGTTAAACTTATTAAAAATTTAAAAGTTAATAGTAAGATTAAAAATGAAAATAAATGTATTAAAATTGTTAACTATAATTTATTAACACGTTAATGTCTAGTCTAAAAGTTTGGTTCAACAGATGTGAACATAAATTCTAATAGATATCATTTGAATGAACCATCAGATTACATGACAACAATGACTTCTTGTATAGAAATCTATGTTATGATTTATAATGGTTAATTTTTATATTTTATACTTATAATTAATAGCTTTTACTACAAGAAAATAAGGTATGATGATAACAAATTGAAGTTTGTCAGGTTTTGAACACATCATTTAATTCAGTTAACCTCATAGTACATTATATATTACCGTATATTACCGTAAATGCCCGATCACTAGGTAAATCTAGGTTTTATTAGTTAATGTTAAGTTTTACTGTTTGTACTCAGTAAATGCTGAAATTCTTAATTTTATTCAGGCTTTTATTAAACACGTTGTGTACATCCTAGGATATACAAATTTACTTAGTAAAAGTTGATCAATACGCGACACATAACATTTAAACTGCGTAAAGGTAAAATTATAATTATATATTATTAAAACAAACTACTGACAGTTATTTAAATTCTTTATTCAAAATAAAAATGAATTTAAATAACTGTCAGTAATTTGTTTTAATAATATATAATTATAATTTTTACGTAGCTTAAATGTTATGTGTCATGTATTGATCAGCTTTTACTAACTCAATTTGTATATCCTAGGATGTACACAACGTGTTTAGTAAAAGCCCGAATAAAATTAAGAATTTTAGCATTTACTGAGTACAAACAGTAAAACCTAACTACCTAACATTAACTAATAAAACCTAGGTTTACCTAGTGATCGGGCATTTACGGTAACATATATTTATCATGATACAACCAATTAAAAAAAATATAAACTGGATACCGATAGTTAACAAAGTAATGAGTATGCATATCTATCATTAAATTTCCATCATACCTTATTATTTTACCATAGCAATTACATTATTGACAACAGAGCAAACACTAATAAGTAATATCCTTATTTTTTTCAAATGTTTTAATTTAATTTAACAAACAATAATTAGAGTTAATATAAGTAATTTAAGTCTTTAAATTATAAATTTAATCAGACAGACTTTGAATCAAGAGTTAGTTGTCTCTAGTCACAATACAAATACAGCTATACCAAACATTTTTAAAAAGGATCCAAATAAATTTAATTAAATATTGATTCATAAAATTGTTGTGCCTAAGTGTAAATCTACAACCGAGTCTACGACTAAATTCTATAATTTTAATCATACATAACTAATATATCTATACAATGATAATAAAATTAATATTTAATTACCTAATTGTGGTTCAAATATTTTTAACTTTTTAGTTAAAAACTTGCATTCTTCTCGCAAAATTAATAATTTTTCTTGATTTTGCGATATTTCATCACAAATGGCAGCATTTTCCTTAAATTAATTTGTAAAGTAAATATAATTAAATAAAAAGTTGTACAAAAAGTATACTATTTCAATAAATACTCATGAGAATTTATCTTATTTACCTATACTAGTATGGTAGTACATTACAAGCGAAGGATGAAATGATACTTTATATGAGTATTATAGTACCTTAATATTGTATACAATACTTTTAGTGGATAACACTAGAAAATATTTATTTTTAATTTATAAAATTATCTATTTTCAATTTTTTTATAGTAATTTAATTAATTTTTTTTTTATGTTTATTTTTTAATTTTAAACACGTACTACACTATATCTAAGGTTGTATTATAGAATATAATAATATAACATGTAAATACATCTATAAATTATATAAAGTTCTATTCTTATATTAAATCGCTTACATTTTTACATTTTTAAGCTTCAAGAGAATAAATTTATTATAATAAAATATATTATGTTATCCAACCTTTGAATATTTGTGTTTATTTGATTCAGTACAAATTTTTCAGAAATTTAAAACAAAGTATTTCCATATTTTTCCCAAGTAAAGTAGGAAATAAATTATTTGAAAACATTCTAGTTAATTTGTTATTTACATATTCCAATATTCCATTTAATTCAAGCTCAATATAACTAATTTAGAACTAATTAAGGTTTTAATTCACCGTTAATTATTTTGGAATATATTCAATAGCAATTATATATTGAAATTTTCAACTGCAATGGTGCAACATAAATATAAAACAAAAATTATTTTATTTTGTATACAATAATAAATTTTATTAAAAATCAATATTTACAACACTTGATGGAAAAAATTATTAAATGATTATTGAATATTTGAATAGTCAAGTCTTGTAAATGAGATTAGTATTTTATGTATATGGTACATAATATGATTTTGTATATTATTGGTTGATAAGACCACAATACTTTGAAAAAAAATACTTTAATATATTTGATTTAGTAAAATGACCTGATAAAGGATATAATAAGTCTAAAATATCTAACTGTAAAAATATATGTTTAATATAGGAAATAAATGATCTGTGGTTGTTTCTGCTGTATGATGACAAATAATAAGTTAATAATAAGATTTATTGTACTTACATATATCAAATCTTTAATAACCCTCTTCAATTTTCTACGTTTAAAATCGTATCGAATATTAGGATTATTAACATAATTATTAATCCAAACATTTCGGCTATCTACTACAGGACGCATTATTAAAATATAAAGTTAATTTGTAAATTTCAAATAGATATTCACAGTATTCAATAATCGATATAACAATATTAAGTTTGTAAGTTAAAATTGTTTAAATTGGATAATTAAGAACAACAAATCTCATAATATTAATACGTAAACATTAGAAACTAGAAAGTTAGAATAAAAACAAATATCATAACTCTTAAGTCGTGATAATAGATTATAGGAATTACAATAGATAATATATGTAAACAATATTTTATTGATACCAAAGTGGTTGATACTATGGTCATAGATAATAGTGTGTAAATAATAGATTATCATTCAAAAACATAATATTATTCTAATATTCATTTTTATAATTTATTATTATTATTATTATTATAGTATTGACTATTGAGTACTCTATTTGTAGTTGTCTAGTATATTATGTAGTCGTGATTCTAGTCTGCGTGCATAATATATTATGTTTTTGTCTACATTGTGTTTCTATTTGTCTGTAACTCTGAAAGACAATTTTATTAATTTTTGTCCATTCATAGTTGATCACTGATTTGAAAAATGAAAACAGTTTATTAATCATCACCACAAATCAAAAGTGATACTTAGAATGATGATTTGTCATGACTCATGATACTTATTAGTTATCAACAAATGCCACAATATTCTATAGGTATCTATAAATTGTAATAAATTATTTTGTATGTTATTTATTTATTTTTCATAATTTACGATTATCATATTTTTGACTTCACATAATAATTATTAAACTTACAACTATGTTCAAGTTTATAACTTCAGTTTAAATTGTATCAAGCGTTTCAATGAATGTTTTTTGTTTATGTTTAAGTTTGCGGACGATTATAATTTTGACTACATCAGTTGACATATGATTATCAGTCAATACCATATGGATGGCAGACATTTGTTTTAAACATATTAGAAATTTATATTTAATTTTAGAAACAATGATAGTAGGTATAGTTGTATACCATATGTTTGGTAAACGTTGTAGTATACTCTATTCTATTGAGAGAGGCTGAATAAGAATGACATTTTGGTCTTTTATGTAGGTAGCTATTGCCAAAATTAAAATTGTATATTTAGTCTATTTATCAAACAGAATTACACTGTCATACATTTTAAGTACCTAGGTAACTATAATTTGATTATTAACATAATTTGTTATGTGTTGAGATAATCATAAAAAATTGTACTCAAAATTTTTTTTGTTTACAGTTGCCATAGCTTAAATTTAAAGGAACAGTTTTGTCTATCGCTTACAAAATGTAGAAGAAAAGAACAGATTTAAGATGTGATTTTTATGTTTTTATGTATATATCGTGTTCTGGGCGCGGAAACCACAACTGTTGTTGAGTTTTGCATTATAAAATGATTATAATATAGTCTCTGACCGATTGTTTCTAACTTACATAAACATATTTGGCATGGAATATTAGGAATTAGATGACATCTAACTGGTTAATTTTACTAAATTAGACATACTAAATGTTGTGCACAAGTCAGTTTTAATAGTCAATAAATTTAAAGTAATCTTAATCAATTTGTCAGTATCAATTTTATTTTACAATTTATTTAAATTTAGTTAAAATCTTCAAACATTCTCAACCATTATTTCATTGATATTATCTAAGCACTAAATCATTAATTTGATTTTCATATCTACATTTCTGTCTGATAAAGGTTAATATTGGTAGATTCCAAGCTATTTACTATGTTATTTATTGTATTTAAAAAAAGTATATTGTTTAATAATGTAAATAACAAATTATTTTTATAGATACCCTGCATATTTATATTTTGTATTTTAAAGAACTAATGAAAATATTTTAAAAATTATTTTTATATTATTTTGTAAGAAACTTATTTTTCCAGAACCATCCTGCAGCATAATTAGTCATGCACTTGCCAGTTTTGATTGAATATTAAAAATTAAAAAACCATGGTTGGGGCGCACAGTTTAAGATAAAAATAAGCAAATTGATGTTATCAATTACACATATTTTTTTAAAAAAATTTAATCAGTAACACAATTATTTTGTAGATTGATTCATATTTTTACACCATGAAAGAGAATAGTTTGTAACTATTACATGATATATGTATAAAAAAGAGATTATTTTTCAACTGTCAACATTTATTTATTTTTAAAAATTTAGTTTTAGTAATAATATAAATACATAAAAAAATGTTAAAATAAAGAAGTTGGCAGTTGCTCTGTTATATAGTTGGTGTCAAGTGTATTCGTTATTGAGTAATTCACTTTAGTCTGTAATGGATGTGTTCAATTGGAATTAAATGATAAAACATTGCTTATAATAAACAATTTTGAGTGAAGATAGTCAGTCTATTCTTTTATAGATATTTTTAATACATTTTTATTGCTTTTAGGAATATAGGTTGAATTAATTTTTGATTAAAATAAACTACAATACATACCTAGGTATTATATTATAATATTATTTCACATAATATTACTACTTAGGTACTAGATAGCTGATATTAAGTATACATTAACGTACAGTAGAACGGTATGAATAGGTTTGTGGTGTAAA
Organism: Melanaphis sacchari; assembly: GCF_002803265.2. Classification (NCBI taxonomy): domain Eukaryota; kingdom Metazoa; phylum Arthropoda; class Insecta; order Hemiptera; family Aphididae; genus Melanaphis; species Melanaphis sacchari. The sequence continues at coordinate 1,388,563 of NW_020271162.1, read as the reverse complement.
TAGTTTAAATATAATTAAAATGTTGAAAACTTCATTGTATATAGGTACCTATCATTTTTTGTAAGAATATTAAATACTGGTAAAATTTAAAAAGTATTAAGTCATTATTTAAGTTATCTATTATTCATTTAAGACATTTTCAAAAACATACTTTAAGTACCTACCTATATATTTTTGATTAATTATATCTTTTTATTTTTATTTTGTTGTTTGCAATTAATAAATTATTCAGTCTTTTCTCTAACATCGTAAATCTTAAAAAAAATTGTAGTACCTATCACAAGAGGACACCATACACGCATGTGTTGTCTTCGTTTTACAAGTACCATAACATGACAAATTTACACTCAACGGATTACGTTTAGCTCTGTTAGTTTAAAAACTGGAGTGAACCGACCTATAATGAAACACGAAGGTAAGGACATATTATACGATCTGTGTTCGTATGTTGGTTTTTAGGATTGTTCAATTTGTTTGAAAATTATGCGTATATAATGAAGCGTAAATTAAAAATGCTCATAACTCACTTCAAAACTGATTAATCGTTAAAAACCAATATACGAACATGGGTAATGTTCTTATTATCAAGTTTCATAATAGGTCGATTCATTCTAATTTTTAAACAAACCGAGCTAAACGTGATCTGCTGAGGATAAATTTACTAAATTTGCTGTTATGTACTTACTAAAACTGTTATGTCTACTAAAACGTCTAAAGCAGTGACAACTCGTGCGGGTATAGTGCGGCGTCAATCAATTTTATGGTCCTACTTTTGCTAGTAGATAGCGCTAGTGAATTATATTCTAATTGTTGACAAGCATATTATTACCTTCAGTTTTCGAGTTCAAAATATTATTTGTTAACAATTACGTTAAGCAACTTTTCATGTTTGATTAAAACAAATGTTAATTTTGCATAACAATAGTATTATTCATATAATTTTATGGATTGTTTTATTTTTGATTAAGGAGAAGAACCATAGGTAGCGTGTTTTATCTTTTTTAGGATGGATACATTTAATATGTACTTACCTATAGGCAATGGGTATTTTCAATTCTATATTAACGCATTTTCTATTTTGATTGAGCCAATAGGCAAGATAAAAATTGAACATCAACACTGTATTAGTAAGGACATAATGTTATTTTATGCTAGGGATCATGGGCATTAAGTTTTCCTATACATTTCTGAAGTGGCAATATTAAAAATAATGGATTAGCAAGTACCTAAAACAAGAAATATTCTAAAATTTTTTACTTAAAACTGATTTCATTTATTAATTTAATTAACATTTAATGCATTTAATATTATAAGTATTTATAATTAATTGAATTTTATGAAATAAATATATCTAAAATATTTCATCAACGAGATATTAAATGAAACAACTAATTAATTTTTGAAGTAACAGTGTGTTACCTTTTAAATCTAGTCAAAATTGAAAATTGTCAAAATCACGAAGACGAACAAACTATTTAGTAATTAAAAATTTATAAAATATTCAATTGTTATGCCTAAGGCTTGAAAATTTAGTACAAAGTTCCCCATTTCTCCGTGAGTTTAATTCATATATATTAAAATAAAAATATTTAAAAATAAATAAGGCATAAGCCCTTTGAAATTTAAATTTGGATGGAATTAGAAAATTAAACGAAGAATAACGATTTTTATAACTTTTTGGTAACTCAAAAATATTATTCGTAAGAACTTGAAACTTTTTTTAACGTGCCTATATTAATATGTTTTATCCACACCATGAAATTTTCAAATGCAAAGTATTTTGCATTAATTCAACTGATTGTATTATTATTATTATTATTAAAAAATCAAAAAAAATCTAATACTCGACATACCTATTGTACAAGGAGAGCGATTACCTACTTTTCCTCTTTTTTAGCTTATAAATAAATATATAAGCATATTATGTATATAACATATCAGTATAATATTTCATAATGATTGATTTTAAATTGTTAACGCCCAGTCTTAGTAACTGGTAAATACTGCTTATTATTATTTAATTTTTCATTACCCGTGGTACATAAGAATAATATGAATATCGTTTAGCTATTGTATTGTATATAGTATTATAGTTAAACTCGTAAATTATCTCTTGCTTGTATTTAATTGTACATTTCATATAGGCAAGTAGGTACGAATATTGTACAAAGTTGACGTGCCTGGAATAATAATTATTACAAGTCATCATATTTAATAATTTAATATAATCACTAAACAATTACTGGTTAGGGCTACACATAATAAATAATTATAGTTTATACTCAAGAAAATTCCAAGTATATTACATTGAGATGTTATTTATACGTATTTTGTTTTGTATACTGTTAACAATAAACAAATGTTCGATTAACACGGTTTCTCTGATGTTAATATACAATTATCGTTTAATTCTGTTGATATTTTATTCATTCTTTATTGAATAATTTTTGGTATATTACTTATATGTAGTACCTAGGCTACTATGTACAGTATTATACTATACACTAGTAGATAGATTGCAGACAATACTCGTATGTACAGTAAGTGATAGCTAATGATGTGCAGACTAGAGGACAATAATATTCTCATAGCGAGGTAGTGGTTTCACGGGAGTCCAGGGATATAGGACATATCCCCTGCAAAGTCCCAAAAAATATTTTAAACAAATTTTCAAATATTTAATTCTTTTAAATGTATAAATCATTTACTGTTTTTTATTGTATACCTACACACACCTATACGCATATAATCGAAGATGACCGTTCAACCAGCAAACTATGCGGCAACTAGTTGACCATAAAACATATTATACTATTACTATACTACTATGGAATGTGAAACACAAACAAATACAAAAGCTTTAGAGAAGTATTTGGAAACCCAACAACGATGCAACAAGTACCTGAAAACCAAAAGTATAAACACATTTTTCATTAACACAAAAGTAGCAAAATTAATGTAAAATAATATATAATTTCCTCAAATATTTTACTTTGTGTGTGTGATTAATGCGTTTTTGAACAATGCAGCAACATTTTATTACCAGAAGGCAGAAACTCTTATTAGTCATTACTATTGTTTCATAGTTTATAATTAAACATCAACACATATAAACCATCCACTTACTTTGAGTAGCTATTTAGATATTATTTCTACACACAAAAACTTATCAGGTCCGACTGGATAGTCATGCTCGACGAAGTATTATGTAACTGGACTCGCATATTAATATTATACGCTTCTAATCCATGTATTTATAGGTATAAGAGTGTCCTTTTTAATTTTGAAGGGTTCATGAAAAAAAAAAAAAATAATAGAAGTAAGCGTAGGTACATAAGGTATAGGGAATAATCTAAATTTCCTAAGTAACTATAATAACTATATAGAGTTGTAGTAGAGGGAAGTAAGAATATAATGTTATAATATATTATGTACCTACTTATTATATATGTATTATGAAAAAGTCATTTTTGTGTCAATGGTTATTGAATTATTAAATATTTCTTAAATAACAAACCAATTTAAATTTTAAATACACCAAATTAAATTTTTTCGGTCATTATATTTTTTTTTTTGCGTATCCCCTAACCTCGGTCGAGAAACACTGTATTAGATAAGTACTAAAAAAGCTAAAAAATCAATTAAAATGTTGGTTTAGGTTACGTAGTTAAAGTTTATTATTAAATTTGAATAGATTCCTTAACAGTATTAAATAAATGTGTATTTAACTAATAAACTGATAATACATAGAAATCTCATATGATATCACTCTCATAATAAAAAAAAAGAAAAAAATAGAAAAATCGAATGCGTCAATCTGTCAACGCCTACTCGCATGTGTACCACATGCCACATGCATTGTGTATGCTTTTTAAAAATAAAAGGTACATTGATAAGAAACAGGAAGCAGAGGTATAATAGTATCGACATGTGCAGTAGTACATACACAAATGTGTACACAATTTACACGGCTGTAACTATATATACGAACCAGAGTAGTGGCTATGTAATGGGTACCTCCTGAAACACTTATTAAGTGACATATACTATATTAATAAAGTATAGTGAAAGTGGTATAGACAAAACCATCGAGTTTATAATGTATTAATATAGTGGACGTATTTAAAAATTACTAATTGGGTTTAAGTATACAGTTTATTATATTAGTGTGTTTGTGCTCACATTATACATCGTGCATATTATAATATAATATTATATTATATAATATAGTGTTTAAAATATGTGCAGCAGTGTAATAGTGTAATAACGGTAGTCGGGACCATCGGGTGGTATCGCGGCGTCGTGTCGGTTGCGGGTGAGTGGGAAGCGGAGAGACGTCGCTGCCGACATTGTTCGGGGATGAACGAGCGTTGGTGGGGGTGTGGGCGAAAAAGAGATACAGACGGCGAGGGGGATGGCCGTATGTTCGCCGCCCCGAGTAAACCGATACAACGCGAACAATGGACGTTGAATACGAGTTTAATTACTAAGATGAGAATCTTTTAGAGCCCGAACAATAACGGTTCATTTTCAATAGCAGTCCGAGTAGGTGTATATGATATATATATATATAATATGTGTATATATATATATTATATACTTATATATACACTTCCTGTCTTCCTATATATATATATATATATTTAAGTATGATAATGGCTAAAGGGACGATGAAGTCGGTGGTGAGGGTGGTAAGGGGGATGGACCTCCAATGTGTGTGTGTGTGTGTGTCTGAGAGAGAGAGAGAGAGAGAGAGAGATATAGTGAACGAGACGGAGAGAGTGATGCCGAGCGGGACGACGAATCGCTGCCGCTCGCTATCTGCCGCGTTGTCAAACGCAGAAGCTCACGCGCGCACATTCCGTCGCCGCTGCCGCCGATCGCAAAGATTGTTATTATTATATTATTGTATATATTTTTTTTAAAGTCTCGTTTTGTTTATCACCAGTGTACACCGCCGCCGCCATCAGCTCCCCATCCGATCAAATGTATATTGTTATTGTTGTTTTTATAATATGAAATAGAATACAAGAGACATTATAGTATTATTGATGCTATACATACATCGACGTATTGTATAGGTGCATATTGTCATACGTTATCACTGATCGTAATGACGGGTGTTTAGTTTTATCAGTATCTCTTGTCAGTAGCGTAACTAGGACTAAAAGGGCCCGTGCCCCGTGGTATAAAACCTCATGGGGCCACAATTTTTATAAAACTAATAATAGATAACTCTTTACCTTTTTAAACTCTAAAAAATAAACGTTTGATTGTAATATGTAAGGTCACATATAAGTATTAAAATGTGTCAAGAAACATAAACATATTCATAGAAAAGTACAATAATAATAATTATTAAGTCGTTTAACAGCGGTAAACGTTAGGGAAAAATTAAACCAAAATTTACAAAAATAAAATACTTGAAATAGATTGAGTTAATTATTATTCTTGGTATTCTAATTATTTGTGCTAACGGATAAATTAATTCATCAAAGTTTATTTTTTGATACCTTGGTCTAGATCTATGTCTTTTAATTCAAATGCTTTGGATATTTTATTAATAGTTCCAAAAACTTTGTGTTGATAATATACAAACGAAATCGTATAAAATGTCTAGCCCATCTGTTGGATTAAGTTTTTCTACATATATTCAGGCCTTTTTTTCTGTTAATAAAATAAAATTAAAAAATATATTTCAATGGTTAATACTCTGTCAAAAAAAAAAAAAAACCATATACTGTTTGTTCTATATCAAAAAATAGATCATTTCTATTACTTGTTTAGCTGAATTGTTTACGACTAAATTTAAATTATTAGCAGCACAATAAACATAAATTGAATTTTATTAAATGCATATTATTTCTTTTTTTTTTTACTTTGTTATATATTTCAGAAATTTTAGAAGCTCCGTTATAACCTTAATTCCTACAGTTTGATAAGGACAACCCTTTTTTCTTTATTTTGGTTAGTGGATATCTTAAATGTTGTGTAATCGTAATAGATAAGATAAAGTCTTATCGTTATGTTAGGTTATGTTAAGATCGTTATAAATTAGTAATTTTTTTTTAAGATTACAATAGATAATATGAGTGAAAAATAAAATAACTACAAAATTATATCATATAAAACAAGTTATTAGATAAATGTTTATTAAATAATATTTAAAAAATTGTTTTAAAATATGAAACAAGAAATGAATACAAAAAAAAAAAATCATCATTATAAGTAAGTACACTTTTTTATTTCATTAATTTAAATCTTGAACTTAGAGCTTGTGGTATTGAGCCATCTAGGCCACTTAAAATTTGTTTACGTTTAATATTTTTTTTTTGTATTTATAAAAGTGAATATATAATCTAATATAGTTCAATCAAAGCAGTATGTCGCATATTATCTATGTTTTTACGTCGATTATAGAGTTTAAAAAAATTTATGACAAAATATATTACTGTATTTATTAGTGATATGATTGATATGATTAAATACATGCACTAAAATTTGAATTCTTGATAACTAAATTACATTTTGTAATAAATTCGATGTAAATATACAAATTCAATGTTCTGAAGAACTCAAAAACCAAAATGTATCAATTTTTTTTTCGTGCTAGATTTTAGATTTATATTTCCTTTTTTTCTATCCCCTTTAATATGTTATTATTTATTAAGTATAAGTATATCTTGTATAAGGCACTAGTGTACTTCTACAATAGTATAATTTATATCGAATTGTATTCATTAACAATATATTATATCAATTTAATCTATGATTTAAAAAAATTTAATTCATTTTTTAATTAGGGCTTATTGGATCACATAAATGGTACCTATCTTGTAACTACTTATGTTTTACATTATTTTCTCAACAGTTTAGGAAATCTTGGCGTGGCCACTTTGGCGTAAACCATTTTAGTGTATAGCTATTTTGGTGTTAAGTTCTAGCGTATATTTAAAAATATTTGAAATTATAAATATAAAATAAAGATAATGTAGACTAGGGAGACATCAATTAATAAAAAATTAAAATAATTTCATTATTCAAATATTATTGAATAGTAATTATAATTTTCATCTCAGGTGTTTTAATAGATTTATGAATGTGATGTGAACAATCATTTTTGTATAGACATCTCTAAAATATTTTTGTTTTATAAAATCACGCGCATTATCGATTAAAACTGATTATTAAATATTATACTTAATGACAATATAGGCATATCAGTCTGATGTTTTAGTATACAAGCATTTTATATCACCTATGTCAAAATAGTCTTAGGCAAAAAAAGCCATACGCCAAAGTGGCCACGTAAAAACGTCCAGGTCCCTTTTCTCAAGTGTCATAAAAAAAATTATAGTACCTATTACATAACTATTAGGTATTAATGAACAATGATATCATAGTATTAGATAATTTTTATTTAAAACCATATCGTATTCAACGAATAAAATTAGAAATTTCAAATTAATATGGATTATTCTTGAATCAACTAAAACAAGTTAAGTTATTTTAATAGTCAATTAAACTAGTAAAATTCTTAACAAAATCAGAAAATTAACTAACCAGTCAAGTTTAAAATGAAAAAAAAAAAAAATAGTTTTTCAACTTATTAATTATAAAAATGCTTAACTAGTTAGTAGTTTCCTCCTTACCTTTCTATTATAATATAAAATATATATGATTAGCGGGTAATTCAGAGCTTATTCTCTTACGTTGAGTCTCGGATTGTGATCCGACTAAAATTTTTGCATATAAATATATATATTATATTTTACGATATTACAACGTGAAAGTCGTTTGTCGTCGAATATGGCATTCGTTTTTGGTTTTTATGTCTACAGCCTGTGGGCTCGTCGATTGGCGCATATTAGACGTTTGGTTATTACAGAACTTTGCTTTTCCACATACATATTATACATACGTACATATACGTGCGGTATATTAAACTTATGCGTATATATTTATATATATATTAAATATAATGATTTTTTTTTCGTTTAAGACACGTATGCACGTAGTTATGACACACAGCGACGTCGATGCGTTGGTCACGTTATTATTATTATTGCTATTATTTCACGTATTGTTAGCGGACCCCGAGTCCTATAAAAGCAAACAAAAATAATTTCTGACATATGTAAATTACAGGTCACGTGGACTGCAATGCCCGTTCCTACCTACCTAGTCGATAATCTGTGGCTTCCGTCACTCCGGGGCGAACAATAGCCGTGATTTAGGTGTTCTTTTATAATCCATTATCTTTATATTTAATCCAAACTCGCACTTGACAGCCGCCACCACCGTCACGTGTATATATGTGTGTGTGTGTGTGTGCATGTGTACCTGTTTATAATATGTTTCTTTTCGAAAGTGCATCACCACCACCACCACCACCACTACCACCGACACAATGAATAGACGTATTTATTATTTAGAGAAATTGTTCTTTTACCAACTAGGTTATTATTATTATTATTATTTTTATTGTTGTTGCGTTATTCTTATTATTTGCTTTGAATGGGCAACCGCGGAGTAGTATAATAATTATAATTGTTCGTGGATTGACGTCGGACGTATGGACAACAATGAAAAGTTTGACAAAGGGGAAAAACGCGCAAATTATTATATATCTCACCTCCTCCTACTCGTCAACGCCGATGACCGGTTCGCGGCGTTATGTAGGTACTAATTATTATTACCGTAATAACTATGTGCAGTGGCGGCGCGAAATTGTGGAGGCTTTGAAGCATATTGTATATTTTAAATATTTTTACCACCACCCTTAATAAGTAGCAGTGGCCAAAGAGCTTTCAAACATGAAGCAATTGCTTCAAATAATCCTATATCCCGCCGCCACTGACTATGTGACGGTATTGTGGTACGCTGAAAATGTACACACACAAAATTATTGTTTAGTACACATATAAAGTAATCGCTGATATTTTTCTTATTACTATTCCATATGTATGTATATCGTGAATTATATTTGTTTTTTGTAAAAAAATAAGCATAAAACATCTACCTATGTATAAATTATTTTCGGTCATTTACGATTCGTTGACGAACTTTCAAGCCCACCCAGTCTGTGAGCAATTTATTTATTAAATTATTATTTTTGAAGATAAATTAAATGAGTTTTCCATTTTAATTCTTAATTTTGCCTTCAGATACTTTTTTAATAAATATCGTTTTTATAACATTTCGATTACCCTTAAAACCTTACTGAGTTCTAAAGTAGTCCTTCAAAAATATGAATTAGTAATTCCTACCGCATAGCGTATAGTAAACCCAAAAACCTAAACTCGCCTAGTATTATATGAAAGCAATACTACTCATGATTATATTTTTATTACGTTATAAAAGTGATGTGATAGTACAAAACGTTGTCTTATATTTTATATTTATAAAAAAATATAATATATTTATTTATGTAAATAGTGCATATATATGTTGCTATGTAAGTATATTTGGATTTTGTCTGTTGTTAATTATTAAACAATCAAAAATATTATTGTACATAATATGATTTTCTAAGGGTTACAATTGATAAAAAAAAAGAGGTTCCAATAATTTTATTTTTTTTTCTCGGGGATCAACTTAGAAAGTATGCCAATGAATAAATTTAATATAATTATCTAAAATTATTTTTATAATATTTCATTCAATTGTGAATTTAATACTTTTTACAATACTTTACACGATTCATTTGGTTCCTCATTAGAGACTAGAATTGTACAAATGGAATAAATGATGAGTTAAAATAAATAATACTTATGTTTACATAAATCAACAGTATTATATAGCTACCATGTTGTCTTTTCAGTTAAAATACGGAATTTTACCCTTAACAAACAAAAAGTAATTTTCCATGTACGTTTATTTTATGTGGATACACTCTAAAAAAATAGTCTCTTAGCATTGTGTGGTATAATTAATTATTACTATTGCCATTGAAATACAAATTGCGAAATGGTTATTCGGTTATAATTTAATTAAAATATTGTATTCAATGGGTTATAATATCCACCATTTACAATCATTTTTGCGTGAAAAAGGATTTGTTCTTAAAAAGGGACAGTGTGCGGTCCCGAGCCTGCAGGCTGCACGAATTCGCAAATAGAAAGTCAAATAGTACCCTTATTTAGGGGTGTCGTAGACACGGTCGTTATTCGGCAAAAATAATAAAGGTTTTAAAGTACAGAAAAGCGAACAATGTTATTCGAAATGCATAGTGCAGCTTTGTTCTTGTCGGAGCCTAAAAAGAAAAAGGGGTTTCGGACATTTATTGTTTTTTAGGAATCCGTGTCGAGGACGCAATTTGTTAAATAATAATGTAACTTTTATTCAGTAGGATATGACGTTTAAAAATAAGGGCCAGTGGAGGGTGTCGCTGCTGTGTTCAGTGGCCCAGATTCAAAACACGGAATTTGAATTAAATATAACCCCTTCGGCTTTTGTTTCTTCCGGACCTTTTGTTGTAATTGCAACCACCTTGCCTCCTCCGCGAATCCCTTTTGAACTTGTACGATTTCTCAACACAAACCGAGAATAAAACATAAAAAGTAAAAATCATAGTAATAATATTATTATGATTATTGTTTATTAATATTATACAACGTGCCGACCTATTGCACTCGCAACTCTTCGCTAAAATTGAATTTCACGCCCCAAAAACAGCTTTAACAATTTGCACGTAATTTCCATAGAGTGTATATAGTGTTTAATTTTATGCGGTGCAGTGAAATTCATACCTTCGTTATAATGCTGTTATACTGATGCTCATAATATTAAACTTAAAACAAAAGAAAAGTGTATTTGAATAAAAGTACCTACGAGATATTTTGCTGCATTGAAGTATATTATGATAAAATAATTAGTTTACCTTTTTCTTGTTGTTGCACCGTAACAATATATCTGTATATTAATAATCGTGATATAATATTTTAGAAACTTAACTGTTTTTTGAAAACAATTAGTTAACAGATGTGAATAGCTAATTACATATGATGTAATGAAAATTGTGTAAACTTATTCTTAATAGGCATAGGAAAAACTTATTTGTGTACGTATAATTGTATAAATATCGATTCAAAATGTAGGATATAGATAAACATTAAATCATAATACTGTATAAAGTCGTGTTTTTAAAAATAATTTATAGAATATAAGATTAATTTACAATTTTTAATCCAAATTAGGTGTTTATACTTTTTGAAAATAATTATTTAAATGGTATTTGTGAAATTTACTTAGACTTAGCTAGCTACAGTTAAGTATATAAGTTTCTTGTATCACAGTTTATTATTAACAATTAACTATATATCTTATCGATTTAAGCACATAGTATAAGTAAATGTTGAGTAATTATATAATCTTAAATAATAACTTTTTAACTGTTTCATTTTTATTTTAAGCATTATAATCACTAAAAAATAAATATATATGTTATACGTCTAGTCATTTGATAGCACAGATTTTAATGTTTGAAAGAAGAGCGGAGAGAGTTGTTAGTTTATTTTTGGTGTTGCTATCACACAATATGAAAAAATATTTTCAAGTGTCACAGACGATTTTGGAGTTGTAATTTTTATAGAGGTTGAGCTAGTATAGAGCTTTTTTTATACGAATAAACGCGTTTAGGGGCATTTAATATAATATTATACGTATTATAACGATAAATATTTTAATTACTGAAAAACATCAAGTTGTGATTAGTAGCTAGATACGTGCTTCAGTTATTTAATTTCACTTCATAATTTACAATATGAATTTGATTTAAATTAACTTCAGTTTCACCAGGCTATTCATATTGCTTTTTATTATTATTATTTTTATTTGAACACGGTTTTATAGTTTATAAAGTTTAAAAGATTTATAGAAATACATTACTAGTTGTATCTTTATTTTACAATCTATTGAAAGCACAATGTCTCGCAATAAAGATTGTTTTATTTATTTTCGGGGAAAAACTTTTCTTAACTGACTAACTGATACACTCATTCATGTTATAAAAGGCACAAAATATAAGCTTTACAACTATCTGAAAGGATATGAACAAACGAGGGACAGACAGGCTGTTATTCTATACTGTGAGTCAAGGCTTCCTTTCAATTGGTCAAGGAAGAGAAAAAAAAATCAAGTGTGTTCTATTACCAAGAGCCATACACTAATAAATCAAGCTCTGTTTTTTTTTTTTTTTTTTTTGTTGATATAGTTCCGCTACTTTCTTATGTTATCAATATAACTATCCTATTATTGTGCGCTATTCTACTCCGTTTCCGTTTTCCCTCGATAACAGTCCCATAAATAATTTTTCTTCAACAGAACATTAAGTAATGGGTTGAACCCTCCTTGTACATAGAATCCCCATAAGGCTATAATGATGTTCAATGGATGTTTTTGTTGTAATTTTACCCTATAGTTTATTTCTTTATTCCCATTAATTAGTAATTTTCAATGAGTATACGTAACAAAACAACCTTTTCTATTATATTCTGGTGGTGTTTTATCAGAAGTTTTTATAAATATATACGTTTAAAAGGCCAATGGATATAACATTAATCATTTATTTGAATTTGGTTTTATTGAAATATCATTAAGAGCATGCTGTAATACTATGCAATGTGTGTGTGTGTGTGTGAAAGACTACAAGTAAATCATATAGAACTAAACACTTTAATGTTGGTATAAAATTATTATCGTAGAATAAAAATAGAATGTTAATAAATGTTAATGTGTATGCCTCAGCTATCTGGCTGGCTATACCTATAATATATTTTTTAACGTGTATCAGAATAACATACCTGAATATATAATATAATATATTGTATATTTGTATCCGGTATAATAATATATTAGCTGAAATAGATATTTTAGACTTGGCTAAAATATTTTAGTGATTTTTAAATTATGAATCACCGATCTGTAGCTATGGTTTTTGCAAACTGCAGTATATCTACTATATATTTATGAAATAACTTCAAAATATCATCAAGTACAATTATAGTTAATATTAGTTTATTTTATTTTTTTTTTTATTTCAATAAGATGATAGGTAGTCAATTCGATTTACTTAACAATAAATTTAACGATGCGTTGGAACTTAATAGCAAATTTTGGTGAGAAGTATTTAAGAAGATATATTACATTGTGTTTAATTAATATCATATGTTTATGGATTTGGTTGATTGAATTTTAATGTATAAATCATTTATTGAATACCTTATAATTTTGAAGTTTTTACAATACGATTATCCGTATTTTTGTGCAAATAACTGCACATTTATTATGTCTACTGTCAATTAAATATTTTGTTTTTCTATGATAAATGTTTATATTACATATTAGTATAATATATTATTTAACTAAATTTATGTTAATAACTTCTTTGTAGTATTTTAATAAAATCACTTAAAAAGTAGTCTATAAAACATTATTACTAATTTACTTCAACATTCGGGTAATATTTTTCCCATAATTATTTTCCAATTCTGTGGACATGAAAATAACAATTCTATGTATTTATTATTAAAATAGAAAAGTTAAAATAATTTTTTTTACTAATTTATTCTAAGTGGGTAGGATATTATTTTTAATTCCTACACAAACACATATCAAAGTAATTTATAATTCAGTTTATACATTTTGTGGTTTTATAATTACAGTTTTAAAAAAAGGAAGTAATTTTAAGGGATTTGTAAATTATTACATTAAATTATTTTGAAACATGTAGGTATTTAAGTAATTATATAAATTTATTAATATTTTGTACGCATATTTAATTATTTTTAAGAGTAAACTCGATACTCGAACATAAAATATCTATTATGATGTATCTACTGTGTTTAATTTGCACAGTCAATCAGTTAAACAATTGTTTTAATTTATTCATAATTTCGCCATATTTCGGACAAATGAATTTAGATTAAAATGAGAATTTTCGATGAGAGTAAAGCATATTAAAATATACGTTATTCTGTAATAATTTATTATGTATTTATGTCAATAATATTAATTTCTAACAATAGTTTTTTTTTTAAATTTAAGATAATAGACAAATTCCTACAAGTCAGTCTATTTTTGAAATAGTAAAAAATTTATTCATCAAAGTCGCTTGAAATAATTAAAATTTGGAAATATTTATAGTACTGTATTTAAATATTCTTTACATATTCCTCAAAATTCCTCATTTTAATCAATAGCAATCTAACTGAAATATTTCGAGTTATGTTTAAACAAAATAGGTATATCGTATACCTATTTATTGTAATATTTACTTGATATAAAATACACTTTTTCACTAATTATATATATTATCAATGTTCAGTGGCGAATTTCGGTTAAAAATATAGAGCTAGCTTAGAATCATTTGAATTATTTTTAATTTTTAAATTTTAACATCGAAGATTATTATACAAATTTAAGTTTTCGAGTAGGTATATAATATTAGATCCTCTTTCTTTTTAAATTTACTCATACTGTTATAATTACTACTGCAATATATATATATGTTTAGTGTATTATTTTGTTATTGAACCATAAAGAATGAGGTGTATAATAATAAACGCATCGTTTTATGCACACAATATTATAATGATATAAATTTATTACGATATTTTGTATCGACCATTATAACGCGGCGCGGGCGACAATACTGATATTGATATAGATGCGTATAGTTTACCACCATCGTCGTTGTCGTCTCTCTCGGGGGTCGCGTCACTCATCCCGAAAATAAAATAATAAAATATCACTTAATTTAAATTCTTTTGAAAGTGCGAAAAAAAAAAACTACGCATTTATTATTTTTGAACGTCACACACTTTGGTAAGCCTTTGTTGGCAGTTGTCAAGTATTTTTTTCCCTATTCTTTATTTTTTCCGCGTCCTATCCGAGACGTCGCCGCCAACGTATATACCGATCCAAGCCATAATCCGCGTTTAACCTTTGCCGATGAGGAGCAGCAGTATTATAATAATAATAATAGTAATAATAATAAAAAGAGATCTACTAGTCTTCTGCCTACCCATACCCTTGGAAACACAGTGCAGTGCACGAAGGGGATTGTCACACGTCATTTAACATAATATCTGTTGTGCACGTGCAAGCGACTGTGTGCGTATATCTTTACATACACACACACGTATATATATATAATATGATAATGTATACAATATTGCACGCTGGACGGATATAATACGTCCAAACTGCACACACTTATACCACCGCTGGGAATTATGTTTCCTCATTGTCTCGAATGTGTATGCATGCATCCATTCGTTTTTTAAATTTCTCCTCTATCCTATTGACACCTAACTCGTCGTTCGCCTTCATCGCTCACCCTATAGCAGAACGAACAGAAACACATTCAAAAATCAAAGGTGGGTTAATGAAAATAATTGATTCAAGTTGAGTTAGTTAAGTGAACATAAGTTCGTTGAGTTAAGAATTAATGGCTATTTTTTAAATTATAGTGTGTGTATCAAATTAAGAGTATTTTATGTCTATCTATACACATAATATAATGTATAATATTATTTTATCTAGAAAAATAACAGAAATTATAATATAATATTATTAACATAATTATCATATTAGATTCTTTTTATTAGATATAAAACATTGCAACTAAAAATTCCAAAAGTTTTTTTAAAATTTAAATTCGATAGGTTATTTAAAAACAACTGAAAAAATTGTTGATATTTTTCTTAAAAATTATTATTTAATTTTTTTTATTCTATAAGGTGTCGGTTTTTGCGAAGAACAACAATTTAGTACTGAGATAGAAAGAAAATTAAAAAACGAGAAGATGCGTCCATGCATATTAAAGAGAATGAGGGAACGCAATTCCTAACGGTGGTACTATTTATTTATTTGATATATCTATCAAAATCTACCGTTAACTTCAAATTAATGTTAATTTTAATTTCTAACATTGCTCACTAATTTCCAACAAATATATTTGAATAATATCGAAAAGAATTAATAACATTGTAATGCTAGGTGTGAAGTTGGCAGTACAAAGTTTATAGTGGAATAAGGTAAATAAGGGGACACCAACAAATTCCAACAATGTACAAAAAATATATTTAAACACTGTTTGATACGTTTTGAAAAGTTCTGCTAATATTGTAATGTCAACTTCACGCCTCAGGGAATAGCGATGCTTTTTCAAAAAGTTGTATAAAATAAGCCAAGTTCCAATAAATGATGGGACCTTTTCAAAAATATCTAACAAAAACTGTTAAATGAGATATTTTATATTATATTTATGCCACTATAATCATGGGTATTGTTAGTTGTTACCTTTAATAAATGTTGTAGTGAAATGATTTAACTTAATATTATTAACTATGTTTGACCTATGGTAGTTTTTATTAATTAAGTTTTTTTACAGAGTTATATAAGTGTGTAAAATATTGAAATTTAAAAAAGGGTATAACCTATATTAGAAGTAAGGTTAGTAGAAACAATGTGATTGTTCTTATAATATTAACAATATGGGGAGGAGGAAGCATTGGTAACTTCATAGAGATCAGCGATGTTGCATTAAAATAGGAATTAATAGTTTGGGCGATTCTTAACCATTTTTACACCGTTTAGGCAATTTTCATGTATTATATACTCGTATAAAATAGACAATTAAGGTGAGTTTAATAAATTATGTAAGTATCCAATTGAAACTACATTATTATTTTTTTATTGATATGTTTAGTACTTTAATATGATAATACTTAGCAATAGTTGCTGTATAATAATATGTAGTAGTTAACGCACTTTGTTAAAGTCGATTCTAGTTATTTTAATTTAATTTTAAAATATGGATATAAAATTGATAATATTGAAAATTATGTGTTATTATTGATAAATTCAAGTATCGGGAATTGAATAAACTTTTTTTTTTTTTTAAAGTAATTCAATACTGATAATCCTAAGTTGGTTCAAATTGGAAAGAAAATGTTGTCATTCAAACAGCATTATATTGTTAGTACGGCCCTCCATAAAAGTTTGTGTGAACGATTTAATAATACCAAATGATATTATCCAATAATAGCTTTAATATACAGTTTTATTATTTTTATATAGCTATCATTTTTTCCAAATCAAATAAATATTAATGAATTGTGGATTATTTTCATTAACTATAAAATATAAATTATATTCTTTTTCAATATTTACATTGAAGAAAGAAATTTTATTGTTTTGAAAATTGAAAATTATTCAGCATTTTTAAAAAATAATTTATTAATGTTTAACACGTAGAGGAAGTCACACCGGTATGTGTTGTCTTAGTTTTATAAACATACAACACAACAAATTTCTATTCAGTAGAATCTGTTATATGTTGTCAGTTAAATATATAATATTAGAGTGAATTGGCATATTATCAAAGCTAAAATTTAGAACATTATCAAAAAAAGAGCATTGGGAATTTTTTTGATATTTTAATTTTTAAGCTAGATATGAGAATTTTTAATTTTTAATATTTTATCGCATATCAAGAAGCTATATTATTATTAGATACATATTAAAATATTAAATTTCGATTTTAATATAATTGAAATGATTTCCTATTGGTTTTAGAATTATTGTTTTGTAAATGACTCTTATATTAAAATTTTTTTTTAACTACTACACATGTGTAAGAATACTCCTGGGCCATCTATTTAAATTTTACATAGGTATTTGCTTATGACTAATTAACTACTCGTTAGAAATTTGATTTTTATGCATAAAAAATCTCGTGAAAATATTTTGATTTGGTATATTAAATTAATAATGTCTATTGTTTTTCATTAAAATGAAAATTTTAAATAATATTGTTTTATAATGACTTTAAATTATCTAAAAAAATAATAATAATTTTTAAGCACATTATAGCTTTCAAAAAAAAGTGTTTTCTTTTAATCAGCTTGAAAAATGTACATTACATAAAAATATATACTTATACTTGGTATATAGTTTATTACTATACGGTTGGTAATAAACAACAATAAATAAGATATTCGTCAGCAATTTCTCTTGAAAAAATAATTATTTTATTTGAATGAAAACAATATTTTTTAGAAATATATAGAATAACAAAATATTGTCGGCGTATTATTAAATAAAGCTATTATGTATATTGTATATATTGTATTTTGTATTATAAATTTTAATACCAGATATTTCATTAAAAAATATTTAATAAAAGCATAATATAATGTTGGCTACTGATTATTTTTTTGTTCGGGTGTTAAAACGATTATAAAAGCATTATTATTAATAACTGTCAAAAATCGTTTATCATGTAGTTAATATAATATAATATTTAAAGAATTATATGGTTTTAATTGAATATTTTAACTTGTGTATGTGATAATATTCTTTTAATTTAAAATAAATATCAAGATGACTGATATAATAAGTGATTACATAATACTTCAAAACGAGTAATACTTATTGCAACCTCAATGCAAAACAATGTACTTTAGAGAAACGAAAATTAATATGTTATTCAAAATGTATGAATGAATGTCAAAGATACAAACGTAAAGAAAATTTCATAGAAATGAATTATGCAAATCGATTTACACACAAATAAAACGATACATCTGTAATATCAAAGGGGTGTGAAGTGGTAACGATATGTTTAGATTAGTATCGCTTGGAATTTATATCCTTTCTATTTGAATATTTGATACACCCACCAGGTACCTATATGATGTGAAGGACAGGACAAGATTTTCTCACGATATTGTTTGCTTTAGATATTACAACTGTTTAGTAGAAAAACATTTTATTATTTGTTCAGAACCGAACATGGAGCATTGAGACATTTAAAATAATACTTCCTATACAATACATTTATCCATTACACGAGATCACATTGTGTTCGTACCTATATACTACCTAATGTTGTGGTGTATATAAGTGTATCTATTTGTATGACACAAATATACTTATATACATGATTATAAGCGGTATAATATTATGGTATATATAGTTATTATTAATATTATTATAACTATATGAAATTAAACAGTATTTGGACGCCGAGGAAAAATATATGCATATAAATAATACTTAATATTCATTCATTTAACGTGCACAGACATCTATACATTTTGTTTGTTAAGAACAACGATTTAATTATTACTAATATTATCTTCGCTATTAATATTTTATATTTTCTAAGTACATTTTAGATTTTGGATGACGTTATTGAAAAATTTCAAACTCGACACTGCTAAAACGGTGTAGGGTTTTAAAAGCTCTTTAAGTAAAAGAGCTTGTATATTTTGTACTCGTATTAACTTTATGGTGTGCATGCATATTTAATTGGAAATTTATTTTAGATAACTGAATAATTTTTTAACGGTTAATCTCATTAAAGTCGAACCTCTAAAGTCTGCATATTAAAATGACCACTGTTTGAAAAGAAAATTAGCCTAAAAAAAAAAAAACGTCAAAATATAATGGTTATTGATTATGATTTATGACAATAATGATGATGTTAAGGTACATAAACGTTTAATTAATTTTTAATGGATCCCATATTTTTTATATATGATTGTACTATACATAAAAATATAAATTATATTATAATATAGCTTAATACAATAGTAAAACATTGAAGATGCATCGTTATAAGTGACAAGTGTTATTTAAATGTGTATATAATTATTAATTACAATTCATAACTATAACTACGT
The DNA here is from genome assembly GCF_002803265.2 of Melanaphis sacchari. Classification (NCBI taxonomy): domain Eukaryota; kingdom Metazoa; phylum Arthropoda; class Insecta; order Hemiptera; family Aphididae; genus Melanaphis; species Melanaphis sacchari. Next base: position 1,368,869 of record NW_020271162.1, on the reverse strand, counting down.
AATAATTGTTACATAATATACCTTACCTGGTAATTTAACTAAATACACGACAATGTGTGTTTTGACATTTGATCACAGTAATGTTCAATGCATTATCATGTAAATACGGAGAGGAAGATAAATTTTTCCATAGTCTTTGTTTAATACTGCATGTTATAAAGACAACGTCTATTTTTCTTTCACTACATTCTACCCCCGTAAAGAATGTGCACGTGTCTAGCTTACGTAACTAATAAATTAAAATGTTCAGAAAAAAAAAGCGGTACATACACATAATAACCTTTCATCAAGCACAATATCCACCATACAAAACGTAGTTTTAATATACTTCCATCCTTAGCACAGAAACTTTCAAAACAATATGATAAAATACGTAATTTGTTTCCATTCGAATCATTATGGCAAACAAAAACTGCATTCAGCGTTTATTTGATTATTACTTCACGTCCGATTAAACCACATGCTGCACTTCAACAAAAAACATCCCCCTATATAGGGTACTCTTCTTCGAATGATAAGTATTAAAAGTGTCAATAATGGAACAATCGCTCTGCTGAAAACTCTTATTTATTTGTTGCATACATATAAGTGTGTGTGTGTATGTTATAAACACTTAAACCTAACCTTACTAAGAACTATTTCGAATTTTTAAAGTAAATACATGTATTTTAAAATTTATTTAAATGCAAATAGTTTAACAAAACTTAATTTTATATTTAAAATAGTAGTAATGGAAAACATAATGTTTTTATTTTAAATGTTGTGATTTAATATCATTGTTCATAAACGGAGACAGTATATTAAATATCAAATATAATCAGATATTTTATGACAATATTAAGTATTGTAAATTTTAATAACCATCGTAAAACCTAGCTTAACCTACCTACATTTTTAGTTATAAATTAAAAAATCCAAGTGGGCGTTTTACTAATTTAAGTTATGTATTTATGTGTGTGTGGTTTTAGTTTTATAATAGATTATGATCTTTTATGGCTTTATCAATTAGTTATAGAATATATATTATACAATAGATAGGTTATTTTAGTGAGATGCATAATAATTTTATCTAAACAATTCTTATGTGTTATACTTACCGTATACATTTATCGTCATATAAATTAATATTAAGCTAATATTTATAAAAAAAACTAAATGTTAAAATGTTTATAATTGTACCAAATATTCGACTATAGTCAATAAAATTATCAAAAATTTAATACACTTGCAGATAATAGCTTTTTACGGTATAAATTAAAATAATACAAGATTATTATATGATATCTATTAGAGTTTTTCTTTTATGAATTAATTTTTGTTGTAACTTTTAAATGTTAACACTTAACATACGTAGAAATATTATAATAAACATGATTAATATAACTTAAATAGTTTAGTCATCGTGAAATTACTTTTAAACGTTTCAATTAAAATAGGAATAAAAAGAACATTGGTTCTTAAATATATTTTAAACAATAATATTGTAATCGTGCTGTTTAAAAAATAATCAAATTATTGAATGAATTGATAAAATAAAATTACTGAAACACATTATATAGTTCAGAAAATAATATTCATTGAGAATAAAATATAAAGTCAATATAATAATTAATAAATCAAATAATAATACTCGAAATTCATGGAAATGTATATATTATTATAATACACATTAAATATTTTATTTTTTGGGATAACTATTTAGTGATGTATGAATTGAAACTATAAAAACGTACTATTCAAAAGAAAGCATGCTTGTGTGCATTTTAAATATTATACTATTAAATTGTTGATATATATTCCATTAAAATTGTTGTTTCTACTTCATTATAAAATAATCAGTAATATTGTAAAATGTAAATTTTTGATTGAATGATATTATTTTAAATGTTAGTTCGTCTAACATAAGTTAACAATTTGGGCTATCGCATAATTACAAAGTTATACATCTTATGTTTACTACCTACACTGTGTACCTCATAAGCAACTTAAATAATAATAATAAATATATGCGAATTGAAAAGATAATTTTCATTTGCTGTATGCATCATTTTAATTATAGTCTGTATAATAATTGTAATATAAGTAGTATAATGCTTTGTTTGATCATTGTTATGAAACTCGTACACAGAGTTTCTCGAGTTATTTGTTATACTTTCAATAGTTTTACTTGAAACTGGAAAATTCATAATTTCATATAACGTTATAAATAACATTTTAAAATTTACGTGAACGATTTATTCATCGTGCAAAATTTAAAAACATGTAAGTATAATGTATATGTATATTAAAAATAAATGTCAATACTTACAATCTTCATACAATTATCACGAAGAAAAAAATATTAAACATTTTGAAAAGAATTAAACTTACAATTAACTAAGGCAAAATTATATTAGATCAATTGACTTATTCAATTTATTTAAAACTATTTAACATTTAAATAGTTGAAAGTTAATAGTCAACTAATTTTGTTTTAAATATGCGAATTGCCTATAGAATATAGATAGTTTAAAATAACAGAAATAAAAAATATTATCCCATAAATTGTTGTATGACATAAAGAATAAATAATTTTCATTAAACAATCCTGACTAATACCAAGAACGAGAAATACGTGTAAAAATTATATTTTTATTTTCGTATCAACAGTTTTATAATATTTGTTATTTAATTGGTTATAATTTATAACTTATAACCAATCAATGTAACAGGGATTTATTTGAAAGTAACCAGTAATAATAAATTGTATTTAATAAAAACTAATTATGTTAAAAAGTCAAAATTATCTTAACTTTAACTTATTAACTCGTCTTTGCCTAATATTGGTTATAACCCATTTATTACAGATCGATTAAACTAGGCGCTATTGATAGAAAATAATACGACGTTTTTATAATTTTATGTAAAAAATTTCAATCGATACGGCTACAACAGCTGCTTTATGAAGTTTAAACGGCTTAATACATTTTTTCTTTCTCAAAAAAAAAAAACGCCCATTATTCATAGGAACCGGACGCCTTTAACAGTAATAATGTATCGTATAATTATTATTATTATATTATACGGTCAAACATTATTATACCATCGCATCGTTCGCGCGCAGGCGGATATCAATATCAATAATGTACACAGCAGCGTTTTTCAGTATAATATTATATGATATATATACAATATGTACATTAAACATGCGCCGCGGACGACACGACCTATTTAGAGTCCGGGGACGTGTGCGCGAGAAAGATTCAGTGAAAATCGCTCGTGTGCATGAAAGCGCCGCCACCGGAAGTTCGGAAGAGCCAAACGTTTGGAACCGGCGGCGGCGGCGGCGGAGGAGTCGCTGCCGCGCACGCACGTCCCGCCGCGAACTAGCTAGGTCATTATGTGAAACGGAACTACGGCGCATTAGGCGCCCGTTTGCGCTAGGAGGTTTTAATTTGAGATTTGGGATTTTTCTCGTCGTCGCCGCCGCCGAGGGGGTGGCGCATTAATGCAATTAGCATTTTTCCCTTTTATTTTTTTTTTTTTTATTTTCATTTTTTAAACACCGTTTTTGCGCGGTGTGCGTCGCGTACAATATTAATATGCGCGGATGGATGGGCGAGAGCGATGCTAAGGAAAGGCCGTGCGCGAGAGAGCTGTATAATGTGGAGAGGAAGAAAACACAAGCGGCGACGCACGACCGGCACGTGCACGGCCGCCGTTTGTATACAATATTATATCGTTGATGGGTGGGTCCGTCGAGGGGTACGATGCGAAGAAGAAGGCTTTTTGTCGCCGGCGTTTTTATTATATTTATTTTCCCGGTTTCGACAAACGGCCGACACTTTGCATTATAACGTTTTGTTCGTCGATAATGGGACTTCGACGTTCTTATATTATGTTAAACAATATGATAATATTATTATGATGTGTGTACAACAGTATTATGCGCGTGTACAACGGTGTATCTATGTATAGGTGAGTATTATTTATGATTGTTTATACACATTAATGTAACTACTATTCACACATAATTGTGTGTGCGTCCGTCGCACCGTAATAATACGCCGGTCAATTGCGTTACTGTAGGTAGTTGGCAAGTACAGCCATTGTACTTCAGCGGTTTATATTCGTTCCGTACTCGTAAAGGTTGTTTAAACACGCTCTGCAGGTGCATACATAATCGACTAAACTCTTTTCTTCTTCTTCTTCTTCTTCTTAGAGTTTATCAGCCATTTAAATCATTCCGTCACACATTCGATCCTTCAACTTTCAGCTGCTCGTGTTTTCCAGTCTTGTCCTCCATTCAGAGTTTCTATGTCTTTTTAAATTACAACTTCCCACCTTAAATAGAGTCTCCCAAGTGGCTTATTAGTTATTACTTACTGAACTATCATCCATAATTACGGGTATTAGTTGATTTTGGCTTCGCAATTTATGTTTTGCCCACTGTAGTCTTTGATTCCTATACAAATCTGGCGTACAGTTAAGCCATTGAATATAAATAAAATCCAAACTCTCCAATCTAAATGCCTCCAAAAAATAACAAAAGCTTTACTTTATGTCTTAATAAATATACTCTATAATGATCTTTCCTCTTCAACAGTTAAACAAAGTCAAAATTATACATAAACGCTTCCACTCTAGTCTATCTATAACCACTGCAATCTTCTTGTCTCAAACTTATCCGTATTCGACATACCAAATGATAAAGAAAACGTTTAAAACAGAAATTGTGTTGAGAGACCTGAGTTATTATTGTGGGTCGCTGTAAATTGCGTCTCGTTTAAAATTTTTTATGTAAATTGCGGCCTGGGTATATTTTATACATACGTAAATTGCGGCCCCGTTATATTTTAATATATTTGCCTACTTAATAATTTGTCATTGTTATGTAAATTACATTAAGGATTGTTATAAAATTAAAAAAAAATACTGTAAATACTGTAGACCAATGTAAAAACTCGTGCAAAATATTTCGATTAAATGCACACTGGCGGCTAGTAATATTATATAAGTGAGCATCAAGTGATATCCTTATCAATTAATATTAAAGATAATATAACCAGCCGACCGGAAATCGGAATATTCCGGGCCGCAATTTACACAGTATATAACTATGACCTTTTTTGCGGGACGCAATTTACCAACTCCGATTATTGCGGTGCGTACGAATTGCGTCCCGTATAAAAAGATATAAAAAGGTATAATACTAATTGCGTCCCGGGTTTTTCTCGAGCACGGTTGAGTTGCGTCCCCAGTACCTGTGATATCTAAAAGGCAAAATTATTGATTATTATAAATTATTTTAGTATTTCTAATACTAATAGTTGTGAAGCTTTTCATTCGAAACTCAACGCGATGTTTTATAATGCCCATCCAAATATTTTTCAATTTATAAATACTCTGAAGAGGTTACAAACTGATATTTATATAAAACAACGTAGCACTCACTTAAAAAAAATCGGGACGCAACTAGTATGACCACAAAAAATAACCGGGACGCAATTAGTATTACCCCCAAAAAAACTTGGGACGCAATTCGGAAGGAATTGTTGCCACGGGACGCAATTCGTATGCAGCCGATTATTGTTATTAAGAACAATTTCCCACCGTGAAGCTCCATCACAGAATGGATTTTTTTATTAAACCTGTTGGTCACTATTACTCCCATTCGTCAATTATGCTTTTGTAATGTATATATTTTTCAGATTGTTTACATTTTTCATAAAAACAAAAATAAATTTATAGTTATATAAAAATTTAGATTTTATGGTTTTTTGATTTATTTACAATTTATACACTTTTGATAATTTTTACAAGATTCTCCATAAGTTTATTTTCTATTAAAAAATGTGTTTATGGTAATTTTAAGTTCTAATTATGACCAAATTGGATATTTAAACAAAAAAATAGATTTAATTTATTTTGATGCAATTCAATAAATATTATGCGAAGTCTTGTGAACCTTTTTATCTCTGTATATTTTATTACAATTTTAAAAATATTTAGTTTAATTTTAAGCTATTTATACTATGAATCTATCAACACCATTATACCAGTGTATTCCTAATGATTAACAAATTTATAACATCTAGTAATATTCTAATAATTAATATATAAGATATGCGATTTTTTTTTTAGTAAAAATCAGTTCAGTCTATCGTAAGTATTACTAATAGAAGAATGGACAACTAATAGCAACATGAATATATCATAAGATATCTTTAGAAATATGGACTGACAGACCGTCTCCATTTCTCGTAGAATCGTTTTTCATTGCATACAATGATTTATTATTGAATTCAAATTTAACATATCTATTATGCCGACTTACTCAAAGACGAGGTACACTCGACACTTAATCGTAATGATTTTCACGTTTTTATTATTATTATAGGTATGCGGGAATGAGAGCGAGATGCATCTCGCTACGACACTATCACATATGTAAGTATAATGTACATTGTGCATAATAATAATATAACTTGTTAGTTGTTAGTATGTAATATTTTATGATGTAATCCAAATTTTTCTCATTTATATAGTATTATAGAAGTATACAACTATACGTTTTATTTTTACTTCGTATATTCGCATAGCAAATTGAGAGTGAAATATGATATTTGTACCTACATGATTAATTTATTACCATTGATAAAAATTTTTTTTTGTTATTATTATTATTGTCGATGATAATAATTTGATATTCCTGACGATAAAAAGAATAAATAGGTAAACACAAAGAACTATTGTGCAGTGCATTAGTATCAGACATCAATTTTGATGGTTATTTATCGGCAGGTTACGTGTCAAAATGTTGGAATTTACATTTATAATCTACGATTATATTATTATTATGTACTTACATGAATACAGAAATTATCATAGCGTATTTTGTATAAGTATTACTATTTAATTATTATGTATACAAATAATACGTCCATGTACCATGTTTTATTGACCTCTTTATAAACCCATAGATACTTGAATATTTGATAGGTAGCCTTTTTTATTTTTTAAGTACTCAAGACTGAAGCTAAAAAAAATGCTTTGTAATAAGCACATTAAATATATATATTATCATATGTTTTTTTCACTAAACAACTTTACACTAAGTATAATAGTATTTGTAAGTAAAATTTTGAATTGAATATTAAGATATGAAGAAAGTAAAACAAATAATATTATCTAACCATAACTAGATAGGTATTTTTATTAAAACATAAAAATAAATTAATGGCATTATTTACTACAATAATACACTGATACAGTTGAGATTTCACGATAATAATTTGATAAACGACAATGATTTGCGTATAAAATAAAAAATAATGACAAGAAGTCATTGTTTGCATGAAAATTTATTTGAAAATTGAAGTAATTTACGTTCTTAAAAATATTAACGCGTACATTTTGTTGTACGTTTAAATTATTATTTTATAAAATTATAAATAAAACACTTAGGATGTATAAATAATTTTTAAAAGGATTTGTTTTTTATATATGCAATTATTAAATAGTATGCAGAGTGATTTAAAAATAATACTACATCTATTAATTTACCAGATAATAAAATATACAGTTTGATTATCCTAATTATCGTAAAATAAAAAAATTCTTAATTATATTTGAAATATAATAATTGTAAGGGCAGTAAGTTACCAAATGGCAAATGTATTGAAATCAAAATCATTTACCAAGTTAAAGCATAGAGTTAAAAGTCCGTCAAAGTAAAAAAAAAGAAGATCTTAAATACTATATTCGGGTAGTGCTATTGATTAGCTTCCCACCCTATATTTTTCAACTATTTAATAAAATATAAAAATTAATTATTGTGCAAACAAATGTATAGATTGTAATCATGTTTTATATATAATATATATAATATAATTAATCTATCCACACCATCGTACAGAAAAAATATCGATACAATAACATGATTATGATATATGAGTCCTTAACAAATATATTTTAAAAAAGTAACCGCATTTAAACGACGTAAAAATATTTCAAGTTTCTTAAAATTATGAATTGTTCAAGTTTACGTTCTATTTGATATAAGTGAGTAATTTTTACAAAATATGAATGTGAATTTCACGAACGCATATTTTTTTTAAAACACTACAAGAAGTTTACCAGTTTATAATTAAGTTATTCCTTTGTTCTAATAGCTTTTGTGTTAGTTTATACGATACTATATATTATACACTGTAGGAATATAAAAAAGTCAATCAAAATAAAATCTAAACAATTTTATTTTATTATTTAAAAAGTTATTAAGTTAAAATTTTTTTAAATAAACAAGGAATAAGGAAAAATAATTCAGTAATTTAATTTTATGTATTATATTATTATACATTAATCAGTGTACAATGTATTTGACGAATAAAAAAATAATGCTTAATAATACGTAGCCTAGGCTAGTTAGTAGCCTGCCTATAAATATGTGAACATGAAAGTTATTGGATCTATCTTAATAGTAAGCACTCACTATTTCGTAAACTCGATATGTATTAAATATAATTAAATTAGTGAGTAGTTAATTAGTTATAAATTTAAGTACCTATTTAGAGTAAATATAATGCAATGTAGAAGTTCAAAAGTTTTTCAGACAGCATTCACATGCCTTAACTTAAAATATTTCTAGCTAATTGACTTTTCGTTTAAATTTTAATATTTCATGAAGTCGTATAGTTAAGAAATTCAGTTTTACGTTGTATTTTCATATTAAATAAAATCGATTTTACTTTTTCATTTTCATAAGTACACATATGAAGACTTATTACACATTTACAACATCACGCCAAAGGAAGAGAAAAAATTGGAAATATTGTATTATAATATGTGTTAACAAAAAAATAAAAAAATAATAAAAAAAAATAATTCAACAACACAAATATGAAAATAATCAAGAATAAATTAACTTTTCACACAATATGTATTTTTTATTACGTACTTTTAATTTAATCATTTTCAAATGAATGTCACATATTGGTTGTGTTAATAGAAGCCAAAAGTATCAATATAATAATAATATAAGAAATATACGACACCCCACATACTATAGAATACTATTTTGTTGTAGTTTAGTAATTGCTTTAGCTGATTTAAGTAGGTATACTGATCAGTATTTATTTAAGTCAAACATATCAATAATAATTTGAAATTATGAGTAAGTATCTTATACATGAAAATATTCAAAATAAAACGAACTTGTATTACTATAAATGAAACAATAATTTTATTGAACTAAAACTCATTCGTTTCATTAGAGTCCTATGTATATTGTATATAATAATAAGTATTATGTATACTTCCAATGGAACAGATAAATCGTACGGGTTGGTTGTGATTCTCATACCTACTCAGTTTTTTTGTCTCATAAAAACTAGTGGAAAAATAAATGGTCGTCACGCTATAAATGACACTTGGAAATACACATTACACACAATGTCAATGTTATGACACTACTCATCAGAAGAACAAAAACGAAATAAAACTGTGATTCGTCAACACTCGCCATCAGCGGACACGGCCAATGCAAATTTTATTGTGTGTGTTTTCACCGTAATTTTGGCCTTCAAACATGCGTTTGAGATAGACAATAACAAATTTAGAACATATTTTTAAATATTCATAACCCCCGTTGGCCATTACCTACAAAATATTAATAATGTTTTGTAAAGTATTTACATTTCAATATTGTCTTTATTTCCGTAGTACTATGCGTATTATTCTTGTAATGACCACAACTACCGTAACCAAAGCTCGAACAATCATGTGTATAATAGCATACAACTACATACAATCCAAGTGCATATGCTTGTAGTATTAATAAATAAATAATTTAATAAAGTTTAAATCACACGTGAAACCGATCGCCGCGCCTCATTGAAATATTCAGAAATTGTAATTTAAATTGTCTAATACGAGTAAATATTATACTAAAATACTTATACCTCAAATCTCAGTATCTTCGAGATAAATTATTAGTTTATTTTTAAAAGTGTTTTTTTTTCAACAGTAATCTTTAAAAGAAAACTTATTTTATAAGAATTAAAAACAATTATTTTAATTTAGTTTATTTTAGTTAAATTTTACAAAGTTAGAGTAGTTGTTAAGCTTTTAATATTGGTGAGAATAATATATAGCCTATACGATAGTAAACATTGTATTGTTTAAATATAAATTTAACTATCTTAATAGAGATTTAAGTGCAATATTTAAAGTATGTTTGATTTTGAAATTCGGTAAGTCACCAAGTCTGTTATAATTTTACTATGATACGTTTTTCTAAACTTTAGTAACAATTTACTATTTTTGATTAATTATTCTCACAAAAATTAAAAACTTAAATGATAAAACTAAGTCATTTTTACTCAGTTTTAAGATACATGTACGGGTACTTATTACATATATATATATATATTTTTTTTTAGTTGTTTGAAAAAGTAAGTAAGATGAAGAAAATAACTATTTTTCAATAATTTAAAAATTAAATTGCAAAGAGAATTCTTTTATTTTTTGAAATATATTTGGTTAAATTAGAATTTCTGTACAATCTACAAATTTCTATTGAGAAACCAGCATTTAACGGCATGCATAAATACTTAAAGTGATACCGAACTAATATATTAAACATCTAGTAAGTATACATACGATTTCAAGTATTCGAATAATTACAATATTTCAAATTTTACACGACAATAACCACATTTGCAAATATAGTAATAATAATTAATTGAATGACATTACATTAATAATTATCGTTACCACAAATCGTACCGTGACGTCATCAGCTCACTCGACGAGGGCGCGCGCAACCCTCCGATGTGCGCAAGACGTTTTTTTGTTTTGTTTTGTCATCGCGCAGTTTTAAATCATAAAAAAAACGCGCCCCCCCCCCCCCTGCTTGCAGTGGTTTTTACATGGGACCGCTCGTGATGATGAACGACGTCTATACAATATAACAATATTATATTTTATATTAACGCGTGCGCACCCATGTATGCGTGTAGTGTGATAGTGTGTGCGTGTTCGTTGTGGATACTCAGTGGCATACCGCACACAATGACGGTGCACGGGAATAAAGAATTTTTAAATACCGGTCTCTGCTCTCCATCGTCGTTTCGCTGTCTGGTCGTCGTCGTCGTCATAAGTTCACGCTTCCCATTTACATGTAAATAATATAATTATCATACATACATACATACACTCCCTCACTGCGACCCACATAACGACATAATGCAATATTATATCATTACTATAAACACGCTGCTTATTATTATTTTTATAATAATAATCATTATCATTCATTTCATTGTTGAAAACGCATCCCTGACAATGGTATTCCGCGCTAAATAATAACTATGTACGTAGGTACATCCACCGACGGCCTGAGCAGTGTGCCGTTAGGGAGGTGGCAACGGCGATGAACATGTCCATTCATGGAAATCTGCGCGTCACGAAATTAAAAACGAAATCGTTATTTCATTGTAACGATTTATCACGCCGAAAGAGGGTGGTTTCGGTATTCGTGTGTTTTATTTTCCCCAGTTACGACAGTATTACCGGCAAATTGTTTATAACGACCGGCACCGAAGTTCTTAGGGTTGTCCGCCCACGATGCGCAATACAAACGTGTTTTGATTTGATTTAATTTTTAAAAACTTTACGCGTTATAATGCAATTAAAAATACTGCGAGCTGCTATTTCAAAAATCGAGTTTTTTTTTAATACATTGAATGATTTAGTGTTAATATGTCCGCACTAAGTGACAGATGTAATTATTTTTATACCTAGTCATAAAAATATATGAAAATAATCTAAATTATAAGTTTCATAAAAATCAATCGATTTTTAAAGGCCACTCGGAATAATTATATACTCAAATACTGGTTATATAAAAGTATAACTATGTTTAAAGAGTACCTTCTCTCATAGTAAAAATCTGACAACTAACTAATAACCATTCCTGTTGAAGCCTAAAGTCTAAAAAAAAAAAATAAATATATTTATTATATTTATACTCTTTATAAAAATGGTCAATAGATAATAGCTTATTAGTTCAGTGTTGGGAATAGATAATTTATAATTTATCTAGATAAAGATAAAAATTAATACATCTTTATCTAGATAAATATCAGATAATTTCATTAATTTTCCAAATATTCAGTGATATAGGTACAGGTATTATGTAAAAAAATATATTGTTTAAAACATTTTAAAATATAAACATAAAATAAAATAATTTATTCATTAGAACATATGAAAAGTCATTCTTTGATTTAACAATACAAAAAAAAAGATAAATTTGAAAAATAAATAAAAGTTAATTTTTTAATAAACTTCATTAGAAGATAACAAGTCAATCTTTGAGTTAATAAAACAAAACAATTACACTTGAAAAAATAATATTTTTAATTTTAATTTTTTTTTTTTTTTTTTAGGGCATAAAAATAAATTAAATAGATAGGTACTCATAGATAACTAGAATTTTATTTGAGTGAAGATAAATATAAATGAGTTGAGAATTATCTAGATAAGATAAAAGATAAATCAATTCTATCTAGATAATTTATTTATATATTTCCCAACACTGTTTATTACCTTTTCTCGATAAAATTGTATCAACAAAACTACCAACACATTTCAGTGAATCTACGTGCTAGTATATACGTTTCTATTTATGGTAATATATGTAGTGTCCTGTCCTATCACCATTGGCGCCCATATTCAATGTGACATTTTATTTGATTTCTATGGAAGATTTTTACATAAATTTAAACCTGTACCAAAACCGTTTACTATGCTCAGGAATATACACTTATCAGAGCAATATAAATCTGGTGCGAGTTTTTTAGTGGAAGGCTAGTTATTTATAAAGCGAGTTATTTTTTAGTCAAAAAACATTTAGTCGAATATTTAATTGATATGGTCAAATCGGTTTTTTTATCAAAGTAAAATATTAAGATTAATATCACCATATCCATGTTGGTATGAAATTCTACTTCAACTACATTGGTATCGGGTGACCGTCAGAGTTTGTGATTTTTTTTTTTATATTTGTATTTATGCGTTTATTTTTTTATTTATTAACTGCAGCTTGCAATTAATGCAAAAGCCAAACTTGTTTTTAACAAAATGAATAATAGTATATTAAGATTTGATTGATAGTATATTAAGATTTGATTGTTAATAAAATATTAAAAATTTCATTTCAATTTAAGTATCCTCTTACTAATATAATTTATTATGCGAAATATAAATAAAATACTTAGCATATATACTTCAGATTTATTCATATTTATTTTAATCTTTAACGTAATTCATTAAAATTGTTATGTAAACAACTTTTAAATCAATAATATAATGTTATTTATTATTAAAATTACTATGGTAAAAGTATACTATTTATTATTAGTTGTTGTACACGTTATTGTTGTTTATTAAACGCAATATAAACAAGAAATAAATATTACAATGCTTCTGACGTAAAAATAATCTTCATTATAATATGTTTTTTGTAGAATTTGTAGTATAACTAAAATACTATACAGGAATTCAATGGTTATACTTTTTTTTATTTTACAATAAAATTGCAATGCATTACATTAATACAAAAGGGTATTTCTTTTTTTCTTTTGTAAAACATGTTTCCCTAGGTAAATTCTTTTCAAAAACCAATTTATTTTATTTTACTTATTTGAATACTATGTCAAAATTACAATTTCATCATGACAGTAAATAAAATATTTTTTATTATTCGCATCAAGTAATTAAGTATATCTCATAATAAGCTAATAATTTGTAATAGGTAATGAATAATGATTCTTAAACATCAATTGCATGACCCACATTCGCAATAGTATGTACTTATTGGTCATTAATAATAACTAGAGCTAAGACTTTGATGAATTTTGCATTTTTTTCATCAAATACTTTACAGTTCTAACCAAAAACTAAATTTATTTCGTTGTATAATAATTTAGAATGGGTAATTTTTATTTTGCATTTTTTGTTTTAAATGCATTTTATTGCATTTTTAAGGTTATTTTTACAAATATTATGTGAATTTTGTGTATTTAAATTCATTTTTGTTTATTTTAAACTTTTTTTAATATGTGTTGTATAGACAATTCCAATTACCTACTCCAACTCATTAATATAAAAAAAGTAATACAATTAATTGTTAACTCAAATTTGAATATATTTGTTTAATTTACTTCTAAAAACAGATGTTTACCTATTTGGTATAATATAAAAAAAGAATAAGTAATTATTATTATTTTAAAATTAAATTTTTTTCGCTCATCTAAGTTATTTTTTAGTCATTTTTTAAGTTCATTTTTTAGAGTGTTTATATCAGTTTTGCGTTTTTTTAGTGTATTTTTTAGATAATTAAAGTCCTAGTTTTAATAATAACCTAGGTTAGTAATAATTAGGTACTAATAATACTAATATACTTGTATATAACAAGTCATTTTATACATCAGTACCTATTTATATCATTAAATAGCATCTAAGTTCATTATTGTAGCATATCTATACTCAAGATAATAAAGTTGTACGAGTAAAAAATAATGGTAATTAATAGATTTAAGGAAATATTTAGTAAATTTGAAGTTTTTAGTGTAGATAAGTAATTAAATCTACATTAAGGTTGACAATATTAAAAAATACAAGACATTTTCAGTAAGCCACAAAACTTTTTTCTACATAAATTATAAAACCAATCAATTACTAAAAATTCTTAATTATTTTCATACATTTTTATTTTTTCATAGTATACTCGTATATATTTACTTGAAATTTTTGTTATACACATCATATTTTAGCTAACGATATTTAATCACCGTATTACGGTCTAACCATGTCGTTTAAACAGATTTTCTAGTTATATATATAAGAACAATACAAAATATATTTAGCACATTTTGCTTGTAGATACTTTATCATTATTAAGTAAACAAAACGTACTGTATAATATGTTACGATTTAAATTCATTAATCAAATAAATAAATATATGGATAATGTGTACCTATGTTTTTGGTTATCCTATAATCTTGATATTATTTTCTGTTATTACTATTATTTTTATTTGATTTGCGCAGGTGCAGACGTAACGTAACGACTAATCTAAATCCGTCTACAGTTGTAGTATACATTTGTAGTCGGTATACATAATACCATTTGAGCAACTAAATCCGAGACAAACTTAAATCTTCTTTTCATTCTTGCATTTCATATTATTTAACCAGATAGACAAAAAGGTTATTGTTGATTCGTCGAGCCTGTTTATATACGTATAGGTACGTGACGAGTTCTCAGCGATGTATTAAATGGGTGAAATCGAACTTACGAAATGTGAATCCCAACATAATATAGGTACGTTGATACGTTGGTATAATATAATAATATTATTAACGGTCTCGCGTGCCCGCCCTTTGTAAGATTTTCCATCTTTGAGTATAGGTAATATATATTATTATCATTATATGTAATATTATGTTGAGCGTAGGTACATTACACTGATATATTTTGATTTTCCATAAAATTTAAATAAATCAGAAGTAAATTAGAAATAATTCAAACTTCGAAGACAATGAATAAAAACTGGTAACACAGTATTTGTAGTTATGGATATATATTATTATATCTGCTAGTTTAAGTTAAAATATCAAAGGGTTTTGTCTTGTTTATGTTTTCGGAAATAATTGTTATCAACTCAAATTACTCGATATAAAGACAGAAGGGTTTTTGCTGCGATGAATAAGTATAAATGTATAATACTCACCACCAATAAATATAGTATAGTAGGTATTAGAACTATCACTTTTATTTTAATACGTCTTATCCAAATAAATAATGTATAAAAAAAACCTAATGTTAAAAATTTGAACAGATTTCAATTAAAAACGTTCATAATATACTATAAATAGATAAATAGAGATAAACAATAACCAGTTTGGGCAGTTTCCTTACTTTATAGGCTTCGTTTGTATTTACTCATATCATAATAATAGCCAAACATTTTATTTTATGAATGCTTTCGTTATGTTTTTCTCGGTAGAGGCAGTGCTTGACATTATAAGGGGAGGATGCAGGAAGACAGATTACCTCAACAAATTTTTAAGAAATACGTATTCTTACTAATTGTTTTATTTACAAAGCATAAATGATAGCAGTACATCTCTTTGTATTTTTAATTTTTATCGAAACGCACAACATACCAGAAAACATTATTTATCTTATTGATTGTTTCATTAATAACTACTGTGTGATTTAAAAAAAAATACATATTGACAGCCAGCTAAAAGATCTCTAAACTTTGGCCACAACTTAGGTTCTATAAATTTAATACTTATCATTTGTTATTTATAAATATTAACAAGATAATTAAATTGATAAAAATAAAAAACAACATGCACACCATAACTTATGAAACTGTTTAAACAATGAATCTTTTTTTTGAATTTCTTGAAATATTATTTATATTACAAAATCAGTAATTACTAATTACTAATTATCACCATTAATATTTTTTAAAATAAATTGTTCTCATTTCATGTTTTAAATTGATTATTCATAAATAGCTTTTCATAATATGAAAATAGAGTAGGGGGGGTGGGTGGGTGGAGATACGTAGCTCATCATAGTTCAACAAACGTACATTAAGTTATGGAGACTCATTTTTTTTAAAAGCAAGCAGAGTCCCTCTACTTTTATTTTGCCAATTCGAACAATATCTGTTACCAAATTTGAAATGCCCATATCATTGATGTAATGATATAGAATCCCCGTCCCGCACGCATTACACGGAGGGTCTATATACCTATTCACTTAGGCAGATCTCGGCTGTATAATATTTGGATTCTCGTGTAGGGTATAAATGTATAATAATAATGTTGTTATAGGAATAATAGATCCCGGAATACAATTTTTGTATGTATATATATATATATATGTATTATGTATACACTATAATATTATGTCTGCAGAGTATGCACCGCCCTCGTGTAGGGTTATTAATGTATGTAACGTATTACGATATTCAATACACATAGTACATGGTACACATTACACACACGCAAGTATACGTAACCTATGTAATGATAAGTATATATATATATATATATACATATTTATTGTATTATCCTCGATTTCAGCTCCGGTGGCGGACGATGAATGAAACGGTGAAACGGACGCGAAAGCTCGGCGGCGACCACCGCAATGATGATTCGGGTATACAGTATAAATTATTATTAAAATGGGCGCGGCGGATGGACCATCGTCATCGGCCGTCGGAGAGGGTTGTTCTTCTCTCACTCGTTCGATCTTTTTTCTTACGACAATATGGTGTATGGATAGGTCTCGGGACCGTCTGCACTATATATATGCGTTCACGGAAATAATAATAAAAAGTTTTCTCATATAATACGTATATTATATATATATATAACATATAGGTACCTTTATTATATATATATACGACGTATGTGTATCACGGCGAAGAGAGGTGGAAAAATAACCTGACAAGAGTCTTTCTCTCTTTCTCGCCCCCTCACTCTTTCTCTTGAAGCTGTATAATGTATATACAACGGAAAGGAGCGGGGGTGGGACGTCGCGTACAAAAAGCACTCATATTCCATTATATATTATGCACTCGGACATGCCGCGGGCATACAATGCTCGCCTCCCTTACTCCCAACGACCACCACCATCCCCCGCGCCACCCCCGAAAGTCCTTCACCGTGTTTGATTATTTTTCAGCGCCACCCCGCCACTCTTCGCGTGCGCACATGTGTATACATGCGAATACCGTGTACCATACTACTACCACTACGCAACCACCACTACCATCACTATACGGCACTACACCATTACCGCGATGTATACATACATGTACGACTACTACAAATACGTACGTTTATAATATATGCGAAGGGATTGTAAAAAAAAAAAAATAAAAAAATAAAAAAAAAATAGCATAAGTGAGAGAGAGATAAAAAAGAAACTCGGTGATTCGGTTTCGTTAACAAAAAGCTTTTTTCCATTTGTGCGCGTCTGTTATTTATTTACTTTTTTCTCCTTTTTGCCGGTTCGTTTTATTTTTTCCTACTTTTTTCCCCATCACCCCGCCGCCACTGCAACCGTTTGGCAATATTGTATATGTATGTACACACAAGCGCACTTCTTGTATTGAAAGAGACAGAACGAGACGCACGCACGCACACACAAACACGCGCTTATATTATATCGATTGTGTGCATACGCGCATATAGACATAATATATTATAGTTCTGACGACTCGCGGGGCGATGTATCGTTTTATTCGGATTCGCATCAATGGTGGTTATCTGCGAGCGGCGCCTGCGTGCGCACTGCCTATCACCTATATATGGATACATATTTTCCGACCACGAGCCGAAGTATTAAAAATTAAAAAAAATCATTTCGTTTCGTTTTTCTTGTAGCTACTTAAGACGTATTTTTCTTCTCATAATCTATTTGTGTTTTGAATCTTCTAGAGATTTCGGTTACACACGATGGCGTCACTGTGTGAACAGTCACTATGCACACATCTTTTCCTTATACGAGGTTTATTATACCATCGAATAGCTTTTCGATGTACAGTAAAACCAGTCCTGTGTAGAATTGCACGGGACCGATAAAAATTTCCATTTTAAGCAGGTTCCATGTAACTAAATACAAAGAAAAATTTCATAGTATAATAGAGTTACAATATTCTGCATGATTATAACAATAATTTAAAGGTTTAAGGTTATAACATTTTTCAGCCAATAATAAAAATTAAAATGTTGAAAATAAATTAATTTTAATTTTTAGTAAATAATTACATAATATGTATTAATTAAATATTTCAAAATAATGATAAATTTCAATTCCAAAATTTGGAGAACATAATATTAAGTAGGTATAGGTATAAATCATATAATAAAATAAAGTAAGTAGATTAAAATACAGTTAAAATTTCCAAAATTCGTGTAAAGTTTTGTCCAGTTTTTTTCTTTAACAATTATCAACTTTCTTCTATAACTTTAATTTTTCCATTTAAACTTAGGTAAACAAATCTTTGAATACTTAGTGAGAACAAGTAAGAAGTGACGAAAGACAGGAATATTACAACTACACGATGTAACAATAATAAGCACTAATAATATAGATTCAAGATAAAATATTAAAATGTAGTTGTCTATCGACATGTATTAATATCGCTGACCTTAATAATTGTTTAATAACAAAATAAATGTGGGTATCAAAAATATTTTTGTTCATTTTATGATATGTTTTTCCGTTTGTTAAAGGTATACATGATTTACGGGACCAAAAAAAGCTTTCCTTCTTACATTAGACAGGTTCCGTTTTATTAAGGTTTAATACTATGTTAAATTATAAAAATCTGCTGGGACCATGTAAAATTTCCGCACAGAACAGGATTTCGTCTTAACAAGGATCCGTATAAGACAGGTTTTACTGTATTAGAATTTCATGGAAAACCGCAACGAGTCTATGGCGTTTATTATTATGATTATATATAATTTTTATTTTCTATACGCTTATAAAATATACACAGAATATCTCAATTGTGTTGGTAAACGTTATACATATTATAATATGTATAATGTATACGTATTGGGTGCATTCATTTTGTAATGTCGGGACACGTTTTTACAAGTGGAACGCATAGTCAGTCTTCGAGTGCGGAACCACCGAACGTAATAATATAGTGCGGCAGCGGAACATCTCGAAAAAGCTTATTTTTCTTTTGAAATATAATATCCACGTTTAATGCATGCACAATGTAAATACTATATGTATTTACCTACACATACATGCTCACTTGTGTGAGTACACTATACCATTTTAACGCTGATTGGTGGCTACAGTTACGAGTGCCTCTACATATATAATACCACTGCACAATTGCGTTGCGAGTTGTCTTCTCCTGCCAGTCTGGAAATCATGGTTATTTACGATTTAATTATGCTGAACAATTTAATGAATTAAAAGTCTTACAGTGAAATAACAAACAATTATACCAACGCTATCAATGTAATTTACATGGATAGCTTTTTAAACTTTTAATAAACGCATTAATACAGTTTGTATTAATTAACCTACTTATTTGTATTTTATACCTTCTTTTTTTCTTTTTCTTTTATCAAGTACGCTCTATTATTATACACTTATACATGTTTAATTATTTTTAATTGAATTGGTGATATTTAAATAAACTTATGAAATACGTATTCACTGAATGAAGTAATGAATTTTAATTCATTTATATCAAAACAGTTTTATTGAATAAAATGATTATTTATATTATTTAGTGTTTTAGAATTCATTTGCTTGTGTTGTAACGATTGTATGATATCTCAAAAAAAGTCTATTAAAGATAAAACAATCTGGAATAGTGAATAATTTACTCAAGTAGAGGTAAAGCAAAATCATACTGTAAACACGTCGTTTTATAATATAATTTTACTTTGACACATTATGAAAGTATAGTGTAAAACATAGGTAGAGTCAGGGGGTATGCAGAGTATGTCAGTATGTGATGACAACTCCTAAACAAAAAAGAAGTACTTACATATATAGCACTTTTAAATTTTGAGCGGAGCGAGTCATTGTGTAGTGTATATATGATACAGCCTGTATCATACAAGTAACCTGACAGTTTGTAGTAATTAGTATTTTGTTACTAAATGCAATATATATACATTATAGTACAGTATATTATAATTATAATAATTTTATTGGGGAAGGGATGAATTAGGATTTTCAGAAGCATTTGTATCCTCTAGACATGAAGGTTGGCCCCAACTAATCCGACTATGGTGTTAAATAGACAGAGATGGTAGATATTACCGACTACCAAGTCCATGAGTTCAATATTCATTTACATATTTGTCCAATATTACTTATTTTATTATTTAAATAATTTATATTATTGGTGTCTAAGTTATGGTACGTGTATAAAAATGTTATTTATATTTCGTGTCAACACAATAATATTATATTATAATTTACTATTGGTTATTATAGATGCTTATAAGTTATACATTTTATTAATAGAATACGCTCTATTACCATACTTACAAGTGATGTAATAAATATCTCAATTTATTTTAATGTGAATAATTTTATATTTTAGTTATCACATGCAAGTATATTTTTCTCATTAACTCCGTATACAAACATAATATATTTAGAAGCGTCATTATTTTCTTGGAAAATAAACGCAAACAATAAAGTAATTTATGAGTCATGACTTTAAATGAAATTAAGTTACTAATTACTGCAAGTCTTTAACTGATGTATGTAATTAGTTAACAATTTCCAAGATACCGCATCTTGTAATCTGTAAACAGTTACAATAAATCGGGTAATTTACCCATTCTTGATTGGATCTTCCTGGAATGAGAAATGTAAAGATTATTTAAAAATCATAAAGTTTGACTTGTGATTTTTGCTTGTCAAATAAATGATGTGGTAAAGTTTGTTGTGCTGCACATAATATCGTGTTCAATTGTATTAGTTTCTTGGTTCAACCTTGATTTGTTTATGACATTTAAATATGACTATCGTTATCTTAAATCGTTTTAATCGTTCGAAAAAAAAGGGGCTCAATAATTGTTCCATATTAATCATTACAATTATATATATTAAATCATACTATATACTACTCAAAAAATATTATAGTAGTACTTTTTAATATAAAGCGTTTTATGTTGTCTCGAACATTTGCATAGGTACAGTATAATTTATATGAATGCGTATACCTATATCTATATAAAATTAATATTCATTTGAAATTACACCTAGGATATGCCAAAAGCCAATTATGATTATTACATGTTAATAGATTTGTTAACGAACATTATAATATATAAACGTACCCGTATAATGATATTCGTTGATAATGTTCGATATTATGTATGTATTATTATATGTATCAAACATGCTACTTATAATAATTTTAATATAATACTATGTGCGTTAAATTGTTGAATAGTTTCATTGAAATCGGTCAATTCAAAATTATTGAATATTTTTTAAGTATTAAATAGGTATCTATTTTTCAACAATGCAAAGAAAGATTTAAGCCCCCCCCCCCTAAAATGCAATTAAATATTTGCCTATGATGCCCAGTTTTGCGAACAAGTATCAAAATAAATTTCCTATAATATAGTTACAAATATTATAAACGCGTCGTTCAGATTATCATAATGCATACTGTAATATTATAGGCTCACGATCATATTATATTGATACATCACACATTTATAAGATATAATAAAGTAACGCATAATTTATTATCCTCAATATTTTATCGCGTTAACTCGTTTATCTTTTAGTTCAAATCGGAGAGATAACATTCATACAGGGATAATTTTTTTTTTGAAATCGATGTGTATATTTTTGACTAACGTTAAGAACCACCTATACGACACCGTTGTCAACGATCGCGATTAGTGATTACATTCACACCGACCCAATACGTGTACAGAGTTTATCCTTACACGAGAACTGAACACACCTGTCTTTTTTTCTTTCTTTTTTCCGATCATAATTCCCACATTGTGTCCGTGTCTCCGCCACCGCTGCTGCAACGAAAAAGGTCACGTTGGACTAATAGTATTTTTGTCATATGCCTATTATGTATCTGCGTGTGCAGTATAAACTATAAAGGGTGCACTGCAGTGCACACGCGTGATACAGTGTATACACTGGGTTCTTGGTAATAGGAAACGCTCAGTATCTCTTAAAGTTTTAAATCAATTTCCGTTTGTCGTATATATGTAAAATAGAACATAAAATACATACCTCTAAGAAGCTTTTATAATTCTGAAATTTTCATTGCGCGTTTGCAGTTTTGTAGGTACGATTTTTTCTCAAACGGATACACCTACATTTGGTTACGGATTATTTTTTTCTGTAATTTTTGCTTTAAACATGTTAGTGTTTAAACCAACTTTCCAAGTTTAAAATATGACAACTATTAGAACTTTTAATTTATTATAATAATTTTTTTCGGCATAAACTTTTGGTACATTATACTTGTTTTTTATTTTTTTGAATATGCTATATAGTTTATTCAACAGTTTAAACTTTAGACTTCTAACTTCCAAGAATAAAAGCTATACACATTTTGGAATTTGTATTTTATGGTTTAACTGAAAAATATCATTTATGGTATAGAAACAGGTAGATAATTGACTAAAAATAACTGTCAATGTGTGTATCATATTATTTTTTTTTGAACAATTTCTCTGATAGTTAAACAATATTCAAAATAAATTTAAATAAACTAATTGAAAATAAAAATCTCAATGAAGGTTAAAATTTTGAAAACTACTTAAGAATAAGTATTTTATGTCATATTTAACATGCACTAAACAGAATGGCAAGTGATTTAATAGACGAGTAAAAAACTTAAAAATGAAAAAATAGGTAACGAGAAGTCAATAAAGAATATTGTTTAAAATATAATCTCGTCTAAAAATATAACATATTGTAACAATATGCAATATGAAGTCGCGTACAAAATATTGTAAGTAATACAAGAGTGAATTAGTATAATACCAGTGAATGAATTGAAGAAATCGGCCATATACAATACAGGTATGTACGAGCATATTATGTGTACGAACGCGGCACGCCACATTGTCTACCCGGACGATCACTGCAGCCCATCTGCACCGAACGCATTACTATAACAACAATATCATATAATGTACTATATTATAATCGTATATGACATATGTATATTAATACATAATCGTATATATATATATCTTATATACAGGACGCATGTAATGTGCGCAGAACGCGATCGGAAAACCGAAACGAGTGGAAAAAAATAATATACCCTCGCCGAGACCACCGGGTGTACAATCCATATACGATGATGACGGTATTATAATAACACAGATATCGTCATCGTCGTGTAGGTATATATTATAACCCCGCGGTGCTCAGGAATGCAGTCGCGCGGTGTCTTACACACTCCGACAACCGGACCAGTGGCGACCGTGCACATACATAACCATGCGTATAAGAGCGTGTGTTATGGTACAGGTATATTACAGGTATATACGGTTTATACCGGACGGAGAGCGCGATGTGCGCGCACCCGAATTTATCACCTACACGTTTTACATACGATATGCCGACGAATAATAATAATTATTATTTTCACGGGGTTTAAAACACCTCTGACGTGGGGTTTCCTGCGTGACGATCGTAACTCGTCTGGTACGATGCTTAAATTATATTATGTTATCAGTACGTTATATTGAATAGATGCATATATGTGTGTGTACAGTGTACGGTTTTAACTTTTGGACACGGCTCTCAGCAGGACGGTGGCAAATATATTTATATTATGTCTATATTCTAATGAATACAAGATGATCGGAATTTATTGCTACATTAATATTTTCTGATATGTGAAACTATCTCAGACACTTGATACATTTTTTTTTTTTTTTTTAATACCCTTTAAGGGTGGTTGTTGGGGTTCAACTATTAAAAAATTAAACGAGAGAGTTTTCTACTTTAGATTATGCAAAAATCATTATTCAAGTTAATATATATCTAGAGAAATTAATCCGTACAATTGAGGATACATTTAAGAATTTATATTGAATAGTTAGAAACGATTATTTTCAAAAACGAAACTAATAAAATTTGATTCTTAATTATTTTATCAGATATTATTCTAAGTCTATTTTAACCACAACATTATTTTGTATTATCAGTAGTACCTAATGGTAAGTTACAATTTAATACCTTTGTAGTAAGAATATATACAATAATATTAATATACTCAGAAATTTTATACCGACCATTTTTAAGGAGTTAAATATAGGCAATTTTCAAAGTGCATGCATGTGGCCGAGTGGGTAATGTAAATTTGTATGTAGTAACTAGTAAATTAAAAAGTGGTTATTAATGTGTATAACTGTGCAAAAATAAAAAATAGCAGAACATACACGCACACGTCAATAATGCATCAAATGAGTATTCATTATTTTGTTTTGTTTTATCAGAAGTCTTCAATGTTCCATGTTTTAAATTTCATTATCTAACTTAGTTATACTTGTATATATAAAAAAAAAAAAAAAAATTCTGGAAACATATTTTAATTTACAATGAAATTAACTTGAAATCTATTTTCTTAGATTATTGAATCAATTTTTTTGCTTAATATTAAAAAAAATTAAAAATCTTAATACACTAAAAAATCTAATTTAAAAGGTTGAAGATGAGTTTAATTTCAATAGGTGAAATACTTAAACTCCATAGCGAACTCAAATATTTTGAATAATATATACTTACAATATATGTATAGTAGAATAGTATGTCACCATTGATAATAATTATTAATAATACCTTAAACATTTATACATTTAAACATAAAGTATAGATTTTGTGGCTTTAATTGTTGAAAATCTCTTTTTTTACCTTAATTGTATGTATACCAAGTTTCAAAAGTATTAATAATAATTATTTTCAAATAAATATTCTTGGTAGCTTTGTTGAAGTCGATGATTTAAAACGATTTTGTCTGTCTAAGAATTAATACAATTTTTTAAGTTAATTCTTATATCTATAGCCGTTGAAATTTCTATTCGGTTTTTATTATAGTTATTGCAGAAAACTCAGTTTGACATTAGTAAGTAATTTAAAAAGAAATTAGGATTTTGAATATTTTTTTGGACAAATGAAAATATTCATTTTGAATCTTTATCTAAAATGTACAAACATTATTTTTGCTTTTAAAAGTATCGTTTGTCATAATAAATCTGAACTCAATTCAATAAACTGTATTTCATTTGTCAATGACAGAGTATTTTCAACTGCTTGTACGAATATGTGTGCTTATTGAATATAAATTATAATATAATCACAATCATAATGATACGTGATTGTCCGTTGTCGAACACTTTTACGGGACAAGAGGATAAGATATGTACCTACACGACTGAAAGCTTAGTAATGATTGTAGTTGGTAGGTAAAATAAAACAGTGGTATATACCTCGCTGTGTTATAATGCGTATAGGTGCCACCTATGTATTTATTATAGATAGCCGCGTTGTGTCAAAGTGCGAATACAATAGGATTATCCGGGATTTTGACTATTAGTCGTCCCGTAGTGTCTATTGCCGTGTATGTATATGTGAGTGTATGAGGTTCACAATGAATTATATAGGTAGGTCCTACCTGCGCACAGAGTTTTACACGTACATCACGATAAATGAATATTATACATTGTATTTATCACATATTAAAATATATATATATATATGTCAAGTCAATACTATTGTGTGTTTCGTAATACGTATGCAGTATGAATATTATTGAAATATTATGTAAAGTGTACCGTGTGTTTCGACATTACTATAAGACCCCAATAAAATACTACGCTATCGTGTCTAATATTGTCTGTCATAAGCACGTTGTTGTAATGTGTAATATTGTGTACAAGGCGGAACTCGAAAAGTGTGCAAGCAATATCGAATCACAAAACTTGGAACTTTCTAAAGTCGATCTTAAATAATGATCAATTAAAATGAACAATTTATAATAATACCGATTTTTTCGATTGCAATAGATGTTTCACTTTCGATATTTGGTAATATAATATTATACTATTATTGTTAGTTACGATATGAATATAATATGTAACACATAGACAACAAAAGCCAATCAAATATATTATAGATGTAGTCTATAAGTTCATTGTGTTACTCCCTTCGATGGCTTAAGATAATATTATTTAAAAATATTATAAAAAACTATCATAATAAATAAACAGATGTGGTTTTTACATTATTTAACCATTCATATGGATTATAAGCATAAACAGTCATCCAGGTGACGTACATAATTTTATAGACTTTTATATTACAATATTATTTATTGCGTACCTACGGGCTGTACGCAATAACATATCACTTCTTCGAAATAAAACATTTGTCCTATTCTTTGTTAAATTGCTTTACACCAGCCTCTTCAATATCCAAGATGCGCGGTACAATAATATTTAATTCCGCGCGATACGTCATTATTACAATATCTACGTCATACGCGTACCAGTCGTAAGTATTCACGGTATGGAGTCCGTATTTGTTTTCATTTGTGTTGATGTCGCCTGATGAGATGTAATGATGCATACTGTTGATTGATAGTAACCACAAAGTGGAAATGTTAACGGTTTAAGGTTAAGTCCATCCAATTAATCAATTGGTGATGTAGGAGCCTATTATATATATATATAAATTATAATACGTACGATGTGTGGTTTCCATGTGCGAGTGTGTGTGTGTGTGTGTGATCGGACATAAAGGGATGGAAAAAATATAACATCGAAATGGACATCTTTCGGACTATGTATACATATTTTTCTTGCTAGTTACAATGATCCCACAATCGCCATAGAAATGAAGAGGGTGTTTTATGGAGGGATATTTATGTAGAATATGGTTGTAGGTAGAACAGAATTTTACATTAATGATAGATGAAGGACCAAGTTGACCCTGCGAAGCGCAAGAAACGAGGGCGTTAGAGATTAATCAATTCAAAATGTTTTATGTCGAAAAAAGGACTCGATTAGAGTAGTCTGTCCTTTGGACTAATCTTAGTCTTGCGAAAGCATACCCTTCGCTTATGAGGGTCGCTAGAAGAAATCAATCACTACGGTCTAGAGCTCTGCAATGACAATATAATGCAGAAATGTACTGAAATCCTGCTCATATATAATATATATATACGTCTGGCTATATCACCAACTGTGTGGATAGTACATTTATTTTTCGAACTATTAGACATATTTTTTTTATGTATATATATATAAGTATTTATTGTATTTATTTTAACACAGCGCGTCTTCTCCGTCCTCTGGTGACATGATGGCAACTCGACCGCACAAAATGACCTGTTAAAATTAATAATTAATAATTAATATATATTATTATATAATGGCGAAAAACTGGAAAAATAAAGTTGGTATTTGAAAAAAAAAATCGATTCAATTATTTTTCAAAACAAATTTTGTGTTCACGGTCGATAGCTCCTAAATAATGGGCCTAATACGATTTATTTTTATCATTTTAATCCGTCCAATATGTTTGGATGACTAATGGAAAATTATTGCTTGCGAACCCTCTTCAAACCCCGTTAACAAAGTACACGTTTCTACTCCCTGGTAATTTCCCCTTTAGCGAAGAACCCACGATGTAGTTTTAATCATTTTGAATTGATACGAGTGCACACCAGCTTATTTTTTTTTAACGCCATAAAAATCTATTGTTATCCTGCACCGTTTAGCATTGAACGGCATGACAACTACATAATAACTATCAGTTACCGAAGAGCTTGCGTTTAATTATTTAACCGAGTACACTTCAGTCCACTGCGGTTGTGCTTCATAGATAAACAAAAATTGTTTCAATAAGACATTCTGGAACAACGATTTCAACTATATATATATATTCTTACACTATATTATTATATATAAACATACGGCAACTTCTCTCGATTTAAATTACAATAGTAATAATACATTTTTAAGCATCAATTTTTTTTGTCGATTAAAGTTTGATTTCCCCAGAGACACTTTGATATTTTTCATTTTTCACATTTTTTAACTGTATCTAACGAGTTCATTTCAACTGCTGTAGCAAAAGTTTAAAATTCAAATCATTCGCTGATATTGAGAATTTATTTGAAATAGTACAAAAATTGTAATCTTGGTTAGAGTGAAGGAGGATTCGTATTTATATGAGTACAGGATTTGTCGGATCAGTCGAAACTCTTGCTCTGGATTTTATTTTAAATTGACTTTACTATATTGAAATGAAATGTAAAAACTTTTGCAATAGACATATAATATAAGCATTTTGTTTTTCATAGTTAAATTTTTTGACTTTTATGAAAAATGATGACTTTTTATTTTTGAAATATACTATGGTTAGGTTTAAAAATTTCACATTTATAAGTCAATCATAAAAATTATAAATTTTAAGTCAAATTGTGTTCGAAAGTTTATAAAATTATTGAAATATTCGAAGTTTAAAACATAAATAGATAATTATTAATGACTCACGAAAATTGTATTGTTTTTTTGAATTATAAGAAGCTTTAGTAATATTTTATTTGTTAAAATTTGTTCAATTAGGTTTTCACTGATGCTAATAGGAATAATTAAAAACTACTTCCTCAAAATACTCCAATGATTTAAATCTAAGTGTGAGCAAAGTGTTGTTATTCGATTACAATTTTTACGTAATATATATTATAATAAATATAATACAAATTAATAACTTTCTTTATAATTTATTTGTTTTTAATTGACTTGAATTCATTACACCGATCGATATTTAAAACCATATGGCGTTTTATAGGCTGTTATTAGTAATAAAAAATAGCTTATGAACTTTCATCTTAGTATCCCTAAAATAATTTGTTGTTCGAATTTACTTCAATTACTAGCTTCATTTTTATTTTTTTTTTATGATTATATAGCCAAACACTGTTTTTTAAGCTTTGTTTTTATCCTTATTATTCTTTAGTAAAGTAGGTTGATTTTTATTATTTATTACTTAGGGTCAATTTTAATTCTGCCTTTTTCATACGTCCATTTGTTTTTTTTTTCTATAAACTTCTAACTTATTATAGTTAATACAGTATACGAACATAATACACACATTGTATTTCATTTATTATTTTACCTTAATTATTTATTTTCTTTTTATAATTAATTCAAAAATTATTTCTATAAATATTGTGTTTAATTTTTATTTAAGAGCATTAACTTAAGAAAATTAACAAAAAAATTACAATTTAAAATCAAAACTAAATAATTAAACTTGAAATTAGCATACCTTTACCTATAAATGGCTTATATCTACACACTGTGATTATTTAGCTTCATTAAGCAATATAATTAATTTTAACTTCAATTTATTTGAATATACAATTATTAAACAATATAATATTATTTGATATACGTAAGTACCTATAAATATTTAAATTCTGCAGTACCTATACTTAATTATAATGAATTGAATATTATAACATAAACATTTATTATTTAATTTAAACACATTATACACAAACTCATATTATTTGTATGAATATAATATTTTTATATATTTTGACTGTTAAATTTTATTAATAATAGCCAATAGGTTATTACAAGCCAAATAAATTTAAACAATTACGTTATTTTTATGATACGGTTTTCATCATAATCTTTGGCATTCGTGTCGCATAAAATGTATACTAAATGCATAATACATTGTTATTGTGACTTATTATAATATACATAATCTAGAGACTTAAATGCCCAGGAATAATATTTACACAACTTAAAAATTTGTCTAAGTATATATAAGAAGCATAATATATAATTTATTCCTCTTATTGATATGCCGTTCTAACTGAATATACTACGAAGTTGAAAAATATTTCATCTTCATTTGACCAATTAAAGTATATGATTTCCAACAAGTAATGACATCATTAATAATAAACTTAAAATCGTTGATATTGATGTAAAGTCTCATGATATACGCTTCAATAGATTTGAGATCTAAGTTTCTACCACAAAAATAAAGTTATCTGAATTTTAAATGCAGCCAATTTCCAATACTGAATTTCCTTCGTTCAACAGTGTTTCTCATTATATGCGGCTAATATTTCTCTGTACTATGAGCTCAATTATTCTGGACATACCAATGAGTATAAAAATGTGTTCTATGTGATATATTTAAGAAACTAGATCTTCTTATTCTTATAGAGTTCTGCAAGTTTCAAGATTTCAAATGACTAAAAATAATAAATCACGCTAGCTCAAAGTTGTACTTGCATAACGGAGTGATATTCGCCAAATTGTTACATCTTTCTTATTCCTACTTATCACTTTTTTTAAATCTATTTCACGAGATCACACGAAATTTGAGTGACTTGGAATTTGAAAAATATATTTCAAATTTTGATCTATACACGATAATGGTGAATAAAGTATTGTACTTCTATACTCCAATGGATTTCCTTAGATTAACCTTTCTGTATAAAAAAAAATATCTCTTTAAAAAAGAGAAAAACTAATTAATCATTCAATTGTATATGAACTGTCGTGTACACTAACACTTTCGTCAGTTCTTAATTCTTTAAAAATACTTAATAGTCATTGGTCTCAATATTGTCCTAAGTTTTAAATAAGTCGAATTTTGCTTTATTCACGTCTACTTTAATTGAATATTGTAATTTATGTTAAAATTCCTCGAAAACGTTTAATTAATTTAGTACATTTTTTCTGTTTTTTTTTTTTTTTTTTATATCTTAATTTAACTATGCAATCTATTCCGTGTAAATATGTCAATAATAAAAAAAAAATTATCAACTCCTTCCAACATCTCAGGATATTATAAAAACTGTCGTGGCATCAATTCGTAACAATTATTTACTTTAATGTGGAATATAATTAGTTTTAAACATTCCTTCTTTTTTAATAAGCAAGACTATAACTTCAAATATTTTTGACTTGAAATTAGGTCTAATCAAATACAATATATAAAGATAGATATAATTGGAATATTTAAACTAGCTATTATAAACGTTGTGAAAGCGTGCTAATTATGAAATTTCTTCTTCCTCTATACATAAGTACAATAAAACTACACTTTGAACAAGTACATTTTGTTAGAATTACTATTGATTATCGTAATTAGTAGCTTTATTATTGTTGGTGTATACCTCTTTCTTACCAGTTTAAGTAATCTGTATGAATCACACATAGTTCATCTATTCAACATTTTAATATCAATTTTATTAATACTTTTTCAGCTATGTTGATTCTAATTTACATGAAATCACAACTTGTTTCAATGATAATATAAAGGTCTTAAATTTTTAACTCAGTTTGGTTCTGTCTCTGTATTCCAAAAATGTTTACTCATTTTTATATGAATTCTATTAAAAACTCATTGATTTAATCTCTATTTTTTTTTTTTTTGTTTTAGCTTTTCTGCATTTGTGGTTGGATCTGATTGGATTTTCAAATTCTTTGTGATATTACATATTAGTTTCAAACTTGTTACTGGCTTACAACTTCTATTTTTTAACGACAGTATTACATCCTTTTTAATAGCCACCTACAAGTGACCATTTAATTTACTCAAAATCCTCGAAGAAATTAGTTTCAGAGTTCCGACCCTTTCTACGCGCAAGTTTACCTCTTTTCTACTTCCAATTTGTACTTCTGGCATAGTCACTCTGCACGATTTTATTTAAATTATAATGAATCTCATACTGATTTACGTTAAATGTCACTTTTTACTTTATGGCTATTGCTATATTATTATTATAACCTGTATATATTATCATGGCTTTTAAATTAATTTATTAAAATGTGTATTCTCCCTATAAATTGGCTTCGTGCTGTAATAAAAAATGAATATGCAAATGGAATTTACGAACGTTAACAAAACGGGGCTTTAAAATTTTGGGCCGCTGGGCTGCCTCAGCCCAATTAATCCTATTCTCAACGTGACCTATGCAACATAATATATATTATACTACACCGCCACCCGTCATAGGTAATAACCATCATGGTACCTAGTTTATTTATCGCAGTAGTTTAAAGACAACGCTTGTAATACAGTATAATCGAGATGATAATAATAATATAATCCAACACATTACCGGGTACACGTTTATACTAAGCGTGTAAAATATTGTATACTTAAATATATATATATATTATACTTATGATGTGTATCAGAAAAAAATAAAAGAAAACCGACCGACTATATATGTCCTGCACGCAGGCGTATTTTTATATATTATATATATATATATATATATATATATATTTATACGTTTGTGTGTCTATGTATGTACGTACAGTCATATAAAGATATATATATATATATATATTATAAATCTTTCTCAATGCCAAACATTGACACGCACAGTAATATGTATAAAAGATTTTTAACGAGTGCCGTGATGGGCGGGTAGAGAAGGAGTTATAGACTGAGGGGTGTGTGTGTGTGTGTGTGTGTGTGCCGGACATTGGATTTGACAGGCAGCGGCAGTGGAGGTGAACGCCAGCGGGGTGCCAGCGAACGGCAGCCACCGCCGCTGATTACCCGCTGCGCTCTTCATAATAATAATAATAATAATAATATTCCCGGAGCCGACTTGTCTGGCACATATATTTACATCGTACATGTACGATCGGAGGCTGCGGAGCAGGCGGACGTTAAGACCGCCGCGTGTTCTTCTTACCATATTATCGCGTACCCATATACACGTATTAGGTATAGTATTATAATAACACACACAATACAATAATAATAATATAATATAAGCCTATATACGCACACTATCACACGTCTACCGTATTACTAGTACACTGAGGCCATTGTACACACACACACACACACACATGCTAGAAGCATACTCTTCAGACGTACGTAAAATAGATGTATGTGTATGTGTGTGTGTGCGAGCGCGCGCGCGTTCTCCCGAGCCGATCTTTTCTACACCTGTTAATATATAATACTGTAATATACGAAGCGCACGTACCTATATCATGTTATTGTTATACTCGTGTAAAATACGTATGCATAATATGGAATATTATTACACTGCGAGCAGCCACCGGTGGAAAAAAAAAAAAAAAAAGATAATGACATTTATTATTATTACTATTATTAACAGGAATATGAAATATACCGCGCGATGTGTATCGGTGTGGGTATCGCGTGTATTATTGTGTATCGAGTAGGTGCAGCGCGGACTCGTTGTAGTCGACAAAATATAATGGTTATTTTTTTTTATCCCTAATGATTAAAAATTTACAACAATATAATAACACATCACACCCATTATACGCCCGTACGGCTTTGTACAATCAATAACAATATTACGTAAAGGTATTGAATATTATTTGTCTCGTAAATGTGATTTTAATATTACATGCGTTTGAAACCGATTGTATTTATCATAAAATTATAACAAGTACACAATAAATGCCAGAAAAATCAGAAAATACGGTTACATAATACCTAACCAATAGGTTTAAGAAACATTTGAAAATACTCATAAGTCATAACAAAATTAGCAAGTTTTAGTAAAATATAAGTAGGGCAATATTTCAAAGTTAGACTCGTATCGTAAATGATACTAATATATGGCAATATAAAAGGTAATTATTAACTTGTTAAAGTTTATACGGGCGGACTAGTCGATTAATACTTTGAGAACAAATTCCTCTTCACTATGATCATCTAAACTTAAAATAATTACAACTCACCAACCATTGATTTGAAGCTCGGCTATCGAACAATTAAGAACGTTAAACCTTTTTGACCGAACGATTGAAAACACTTCAAATTAATAAAAAACTTACCTCTGACCCCAAAAAAAACCCAAAAAATAATACGATTGAGAAGTGAGAACGAATTTACGTACAACGTTGTCAGTATACATGAAATAAATATTCTTGAAAAAAGTCATATATTAATAATTATAATCGTATACAAATAAGAGCCTAATAATTTGTAATATATAATATGAATAAAAAATTTAAAATATGTAGAACTTATAAAATTATGAAATATATATTTACAAAAATGAAATAAATATAATATTTTGTAATGACAACTTAATTACCAATATATCAGTTATAGCAGGATAGCGTAAGCCGACATACTCTAAATATTTTAATAAATTATTAGAACTTTTATTTCCCTCTTAAAAATATATATTTACTATGAATATTAAGTATTTTATTCTTTTGTTTTTTTGGCATTTTTTTTTTTTTTTTACTCTGTATTGTATAGCTATTTTCAATATTGTTTTTGCTTGAATTTCAATTAGAACTTCAATAACTATATATACATTGCTGGATGAAAGCTGTAAAATTGACTATTATATTATTTTCTCGTATCTGGTATCTAAGTTACTATTAATAACCGGCAAATCCGATAAAAGTCCAATAAATATCAACAGATTATTGTTCTTATATTATCGATTGATTACATTTGGCAACGTTGGAAAAAAAAAACTCGAGCGTTCTAAATCGTTTTACCAAAAATAATGTTCTCAATTGTATTTTACCGTAAAGCTCAATTTATACACAAAAAATTACTTCAAAAATTATTTATTTTTTTTATGTATGAAATTATAAAAGTTTGTTTTTAATAAAAAAAAAGTAAAAAATAAAAATATATCATACAATGAAAAATAATATGCAAATACATTTTTTGGGTAAAATGTTTTGTTGCGACTCTAAATGTGTAAAAAAAAGTTATGTTGAACAATTTTAATAGTTTCCAGAACATTTAGTATTTAAAATTTAAAAAGAAAATCATTCTATCTATGTATGTATTATTCCACTGTGTAATTTTTGTTATGACACTAATAACTTATTTATTTTTCAATAAATCTTAAATTACAATCTGTCATAAAATAGATAATAGCGATTAAAAAATTATAATGTGAAAATGTTTAAAATAGTAAATAAAATATAATTATGAAACCAAATAAATTAAATATGTATTTTTAGCATTCGATATATATATATTATATATATTTGTAAGTATAGTTCTTGAAATTTTACATTTGCCATTGGGCCAATTGGTACGTAGACTACAGGAATATAGGTCTATAATTATTAGGACAATTTTAAATAGTTTTTTAATGTTTATTTTTTTATCTAAATTTTAGATAATTATTGTAAATAATAAATAAGGAAAATTTTACAACTATAATTTGTTTCTGCAATTTATAAAATTTAAAAAACAGCTGAAATGAAAGTATGATTATTCAATTTAAATGTGAATTTAATTTAACTTGTATTATTTATATACATATATTACTTTTTATTTTGGTTGTCATATTTTAAACACCTGACAGACTGGTATTAATCACTATCTACGTATATTATGTATATAGATATCTGTAGATGTAGTAAAATTGTATGAAGTGTCAATAATAGTCATACTAATATAGATATGTATGTGTGTGTGTGTGTGTGTGTAGGAGTTCTATTAATGTATACAATATACGTATAATATGTTGCTATAATTAAAACCTACAATTATAATAGGTACTAGAATTTTCTTTGTAGAATAAGTATAGTACATAGATTATTTATAATATAATGTATTGTACACTGGTATATGTGTTTGAAATATCAAAAAAATTTTTAATTATGCTCAGAAAAAACGCATATATATATATATATATCATTACAAAAGACTACACTCAGTTACTCAGTTGAAATGCTTATCTTTTTTCTATTAAGGATAAAATTAAAAAAAAAACTCGCGTGTAATATGCTGGTAAATGATGATGAAAATAGACTGAAAACCTCCTCACATACGTATTGTAAATTATTATGTGTAATATATGCTTAATGTGTGTGTAAAATATTCTTTGATGAGTGTTTCGTTTGTTTTATGCATTATCCGTTGTTCAGTTAAACGCGCAAGAATATAACATAACATTTTATTAAAGCATTTATATCACAAAATAAAAAGTTATTGTGACTGAGGGACTCCAAAAAGTTGGATAAGAAGAATGGTATGGTAAATAAAATATAAGCACCGCTTATAGCCAAACAATGTGTCATAAAGTGTAATTCACCATGCATTTCTCTGGGTGAAAATTTAAAATTGTCGCGTCCACTTGCTTTTAACTTAATCAAATAATCATAAATAATATTTTTCTACTCTTTTATATATTTGATTAATAATAATTTATAAATAGTGGTTTAAAAATGTTTTGTACCAACATAGATTACGTTACTATATTTAATATTTTACAGCACAATGTATTATATAAATATCTTAATTTCAATCGTGTAATCATAATTTGTAAAATTTATCTATCAATGACGTATATAATATGTAAGAAATAAACACTATTCAAAATTGTTCAATAGTGTCTAGGGCCTTCTTAAATATAATAAATTATTATAAAGTATGTAATACAACTTATTATTAATAAATAGGATTCGGAAGTAATAGGTGTTAAAACAAACAAAATATAAATGTTTTATATTCAATATTATTTAAAAATTAAAATAAATATACAAAAAAAAATCAATCTTTTTAGAAAATATTAATTATACATTTTTCCTAAAATGTACTAAATACTTGTACCTACACAAAATATACATTTAAAATTTTTGATTTTCAAACTGACCATCGGATAATTTGGGTTTGTAGCTTTATCTACCATAAATCGAAAGTATATAGAACGATATAACTTCTAATACTTCTAAGCCCTATTAATAAGTATACTGAAAAGTTTGTGCAGTTTTAATGCAATTAGCAATATTTCTGTATCCATATTTATTTTGTACGTTTCATTTTTTACTACTCTTATAGTCTTCTTGTGGCATCAGTATATTAATAGATAAATGCTACCGACAGTCATCAATGTCCGTTTATAAAAAAATGTCTGTTTTTTATGATAAATACTACTACAATTAAGATATGTATTATAGCTAAAACATATAAATGTGTAAAACATTTTGAAAGTACAAAATATATAGTTTGTAAATGTATAGTATTCGATAAATATTCGTATATTATTGTTGCTGTATAATTCTTTAATATTATGTATAATATACTTAATGTATTCATACTAAAATGACATAATATACGATCCGTGTTCGATTTCCTATCTATGTAATGGCAGTATTGCGTCAAACATATTTTTGACTAATTTTCTTCCTCAATCAGTAGCAATCCAAAAAAACGTTTTTAAAAAACAATCTTTATAATAGATACGAAAGATTTTTTTTTTTAAAACAACCTATTTAAGGTCCACTAATTGTTTCATTATAATTAGAAGTCACCAAAAGTTTAATTTATATGTTAAAAGTTTAAAATAATCAGTCCAATCGTGCGAGTGTGATAAACATTCTTTAATCGAGTATTTAAAGAAGCGATCGAGATCTGGTATATAGTTAAAACAGACTTTTAATTCTATTTCAATCTACTTTTATAGTATATTACGCAATCGTTAAATAAACGAGATAATTTTGTGGTATAATACGGCAACTTTGTGAAAGGATTTGTATCCGACCCCCGTCGATTTACGCATAATATACAAAGCCGCCCGAAGTAAAGTTTTCAAGCCGTTATTATTATGCCATGGACCGCGGTATATACCTATTACCTATATATACAATAAATTAAAAACTATATTGTATAATATATAACTGCTATATATGACACACTTCGTGTAAATACGTGATATATATATCATCATTTGGGCTGCTAGAGCAGTGAATTGTTTATATACTATAAATAAATTCTTGTTAAATTTAAATATAAGAATATATAGCAACACCAAAAATTGAAAAAAAAAAGTATTATAAGAATAGTAGGTGTAACTATTATACAGTAATACAAAAGTATAACCCTTCTATAAAACATTGCAAAATACAAAATTTCAAATCAGTAAATGGATTTGACATTCAATTTGACAATTATAATATGGTCTTATTTTGAATTGATTTTGTTTTAATTAATATATCATCTTGGACGGACAAAAAATACCATTGTAAATTAAATAAACATAATATTATGTTTGATTGATCAATAATCCTAAAATTGACCGGACTAGAAAAAATATGGTATAGCCAGTATAATAGGTACGTTAACATTAAACAAAATAAATATAACATTAAAGACATTGTAAAACTCTCAAAAAATACGGTTTCAAAACTTAAAAATTATATGGGTACGTTTAGTATTTGTTGTGATGTCAATAGAAGAAATAATTTCTTAATAATTAAATTTACATGCATGTATTCATTTTTTTTATTATTCATAGAATAAATTGTAATTTAAAAGTTACTATCATATATTTATAATATAATCTTATAGGATAAGAAAGTTGATGAATAAATAATATATTACATAAGTTAAGTTAAAGTGAATACACAATCTTTTAGTTAATAATTCACAAACAATAAATTATATTCACTAAATTTAAAGTCTTAAAATGGAAAAAAAAGTATTAATTTGCTTAGTTTAGTACTAATTAACCTACTATTTTAACAAGTATGTAATCGCGCGAATCACATTGAGGAGGATTTGTATCTATAATTATTTTTTCAAAAAATAACAGAAATTATAATATTATTATTAATTACAGTATTATTCATTAGATTATTTTCATTTAAAACCGTGTATACAGTATATACACTATACTGTAATCATACTGTATAAAACCATTAAAACAAATATTTAAAAAAATAATTTTTAATATTAACTTGATGGAATATTTTTATATAAACGTAATAAAGCTAAGTTATTTTAACAGTCAATTAACCTAGTTAAGTTCTTAAGTTAATTAGAAAGTTAACAAAACAGTTAAAAAATTTAAAAAATATAAACTTTTTAACTAGTTTATGTCCACATTTGTAGTTATAATTTGTGAGCTTATAACAATGATATTGTAATATATTTATCTATACAACACTATTGTCTCGTCGACGGTGTCCGTTACGATCGAGCAAAGTAACCGCTCGTGCAAACGTTGGATAGGGTGGGTGGGAGGATGGCGGCTCCAGTTTAATGAGATCGCCGGCGAGGCTCGAAAACAATGGCGGTGCCGTAATGGGATGGATATGAGGGTGTGAGAGGCGGCTCGTAAATAATAACTGTATAGTGTATTTTTATGTAGTAGTAGTTACAGTCAAACGTGGAAATTAACTATAGTTAAAAAGAACCTATATTTTTTAAAACTTTTAAACTGAACTTGTTTGTTAATTTTTTAATCAACCTAATGACTTTTGATTAGCTTAAAGTAGGTATCAATCGTAATAATAAAATGAATAACTTAGCTTTTTAAAAATCAATGACTTTATGTTAAAATCAACTCAATACATTTTATTATCTATAACTGTAGTTAAAACTAATTGATTAGTGATATTTTGTTTAATCATGCTTTAAACAATTATTTTAAATAAAATCAAATACAAATACGAGTATTTCTTGTTTAAATCATTTGAATGACACTAAATGTGTTACTAAAAGTAGTAGCATATTATAATTCTTAATGTAGTAGCCACTACTACAGCTCGTGTGAAATGACTAATAACATAGATTAAATATATTAAAAATAAAATATATATTTAATGTATGCTAATAATTACTATATAATACGTATGTGATCCTAATTGAAATGAAAAAAATTAAACAATTATCTCCTTTTAACTAAATTAAATTGATATTTTTGTTTATATCATAACATAAAAGTTGTCGAGTAGAATGTGCTGTTTGCTAACAATTAATTTATAACTTAACTAACTCCAGACAATTTTTTCCATTAGTTACCCACCATTGATTATGTATTTACCTGCTATACAGTAGCAACTGTAGTAGCAGTATGGTTGTAGTAGTCGATGTGTGGGTGCGAGAAGTCAACTTACGATGGCCAGGGAGCGGAATAACGAACGATGGAGACGCGATGGTAGTGAGGGGAAATAATATGTACACACGCACACAATGATATAATATTATTGTAAAAGTGTTTTTTTTTTGCGGCGGCGGCGGCGACGGCGGCGAGTGATGGTGACGTCGGTGGAGGAGTTTGAAGAGGCGGAGGAGCGGCCGCCGCCGTACAACTACGTACTATGCGTACAGTGTACACGCGTATTCCCACCCCCCGCCAAGGCTCGCGGGCAGGCAGCGGCCAATAAAAACGCAAAAATCGTCGGGATAGGTGTGGTTAACGGACACGCGCCGCGGCCGTGTGTACAGAGCGATTGCGTCACGCATACTGTGGAAAACCGTACTTTTTTAAGCTAATGTTATTGTTATTATTATTATTATTATTATTATATTGGTTCTGAGGTTCACGGCTATGAGAGATATTTTTCTAACCGTGGTCCTTGACTCTAATACCGATTTTCCTCTGAAAGTAGAGAGGGGGAATACAAGTAGATACATATTATAAGATATAGACTGCACAGAAATTTGATCTCCTCTAAATGTATGTGGCAGGCGTGTAATATGTCATTTTTTTAACAAATATTAAATTTGATATTGATTGTCTTGTCTATCCTATTGATACTATCTTTGTATCATATATCATTGCTGAATTAGTACACAATAGTAATATGATCAGTGATCACTGTAAATCAAAAAATCGCTTCTATATATAAGTTCAATGTTGTTTAAGTTTTGAATTGTGAGTTATGTGAATCTATTTAAATGCTATTCTGTAGTACTCGTTTTGTACTCGTATTATGCAGGTAAGCAGTAGGTGCCTGATTACTGATTAGTAATTATATAAAAATTATATTTTAAATTAAAAACTTTATTAAGACATTTTCATATCATTAATACATAATATAGCACCTACAATAAACTGTACAATTTTTTTTAAATATTAAATTTATGTAGATATCTATTAATATACAAAATATTTTTTTATAATATTAAAATATTTGTATAATCATTATTTATTAAAATAGAATATGTATAATAAAAAGTAGAATATTATACCTATTATATATATATATATATATATATATATATATATATATATGTCAACTTTCGATTTTCAATGCATAACTTATACTTTAATCCCGCATAATATTATTATAACTATAAATTAATAATCGTTATATTATTTGACAATTAAAAATAAATACAATATAAAAACTACGTTCATGTATCATTTTAATTAGATAACTGTAGTTAATATTACTAAAATATTATATAATTTATTATCGTAGAATGAATTATAATATTCTTATGTCATAGGCTTTTATCCTCAACAATATATCACTTCTCCACAATCGACTTGTTTGAAAAGGGTGAACGTATATTATACAATTTATGTCATAAAGTACATCGTGTCAACATAAAAATTAATTTCAAACTACCAACTAATATTGCTACTCTTTTACTAATATTTACTATTGCTCAGCAATTAATAAATAATAAAAATATTTGTATTTAGAGTTAATAACAAATTGTATGATATATATCTTATACAATTATGTATATATCTATGTATTGTAATTTATAGCACCAGTTATAAAAAATATGAAAACATATTTTGAAAATGTGAAATAACAAAATAAGAATAATTTCCATTTTAAGTAGAACTATTTAATAATTATTTAATAATTTTTTTCAGCATTTGTTAAGTAACCACACCATTTATCATTTTATAGCCTTATTTTCCACGATATTACCATCCTATAATAGTCTTAAGATTTTAGAAAAAAAGTTTGTAAGCGCCAGTGTGACATATTTTATGGCAAAATCTATACATTTATGAAGCAAAGTAGTAGGGGAACCCGGGGTTGAATGGGGATACGGGGCACAACGGGGTAACCGCTGTTTTCGATTTGGAACGTAACGCATCGCTTGGTGTCGTCAGAAATAATAATGTTTTACCTCTATGTAATCATAGATAACGTTACCATAATCACTAACCACATATTTTTTTGTTAATTTACTATTCGTTGTTTCGTAGCAATTTTTTACAAGTTTCGTCGATTTTTCACTGTTGGTTAGTGGAACTTAATACTATTCTATCACCTGAGTATTGTTAAAACATATGAGATAACACACTAATGTTAGATTGTTATTTTTGTTTACATCAAATAATCGCAATTTTTGGGATAAAATCGTAGTTAAGATATAAATAGTATATTGGGGCACAACGGAATGGGGCAGAATGGGGTATATTTTTGTAATATCCCTTCCTGCTCGTTTATTTTTTTTTTTATATACGTTTTTATGTTATTTAAAGTAATAATTGCTGTATACTTAATTTATATTGGTCTTTAATTAGTAAAATGGTAAGAAATTACGTTCGAAAGACGGAGAGGCAATAATGGTCAACTGAAAGTATGGACAAAGCTTGTTCTGTTGTACTCAAAAACGAAATGGGTTACAAAAAGCTGCTCAGCAATTTGCATCCCCAGACGACATTGGAACGATATGTAAAAAAGAAAAAAGAAAATTCCGATTTCGTTATTGATAAAACCAAAGGAAAATATAAATCTGTTTTTAATG
Source organism: Melanaphis sacchari (assembly GCF_002803265.2). Lineage (NCBI taxonomy): Eukaryota > Metazoa > Arthropoda > Insecta > Hemiptera > Aphididae > Melanaphis > Melanaphis sacchari. Next base: position 1,325,782 of record NW_020271162.1, on the reverse strand, counting down.
AACAGGAGGAACTAGAATTAGTTGATTATTTGAAGTCTATGGAAAAAAGACTTTTTGGTTTGACAATGTTAGATTTTCGTAAATTGGCTTTTCAACTTGCCGAACAAAATGGTTGCTTTCACCGTTTTAATAAAGCTGATAGAATTGCTGGTCAGGATTGGATGAATGGTTTCTTATTAAGACACCCAGATTTGAGCTTAAGAAAAAAAATACAAAAAAAAATGTTTAAATTATAGTGTTTATAAATAACAATAAATAAATATGTGGTAGGAACGTGTTAAAATGTTATGGTTTATAATATTAAATCACTATCACCTATCAATCAAATCATGTATCTAATATATAAAGAGTTGTTGATTTAAACATATTTAGAAATAGCTTTACAGAAAAGACAATTGTAAATATTATTATGCACAAAAATATGTGTAATTAATACAAGCCATTTCGAATATTGATGATTGATTTATTTAAGTTTATTAAAGCTATTAATCAATGTTAATTTAATGATTATATATAAATATATATTTTACAGTATATGTGCGTATAAAATAAATTCAGAGCATCAGATATATAACATAATGTATACAAAATAATTATTATGTTGCTTTTTTTGCAAGTATCGGAACTTTTGTAATAATTACTAAATACAACATATGTATATATATAAAGTTTTGGTATAGCTGGTATTCACTTATAGTTAACCACAAAACAGTAATAATTATTGTTTCAATTTTTAAAACAACAATAATGTACTTACATATATTGTCATTGTATAAATTTGTAATTACAAAAAAAAAAATTAGTGTCACAATTTATAGTTCTATAAAGAAGGATAGAGTATATAATATTATTTAATAATTAATATCTATTTATTAATATTATCATTATACATTCAAATTGTAAATTAAATAAGATAAAAAAAAAATTTACACTTTTTATTTTATATAACTATATAGTTTATTTATATTATACTGTATAAAACTTTGGTTTATGAGTAATAAGTATATCTAATTAACCCTTTGCTTGAATCTCGAAAGATATAAGATAATTTATTATATTATAGAAATATCGTGCTAAAACAATATAGGTAGGTATTTTTATTTTATACTCGATATTTGATCTTTGATATTTAAATCACTTATATTACATTTTTTGTAATCTACTTAGGTAAGTATACGGATCGTGTGAAAAAGATCAAAACTGACAAATGTTTTCTCGTGGACATTGAATACTTCATATTATATTCCCATATCATTTGGGAAACAGCAAAATATTGAGCGGAGGTAGAAAAAAAATGAAAAAAAAACAAATACTGCAGATGCGCTTCTAAACAAACGCCACACAAACAAAATACACGTATAACAAAAGCCGTGGTAATGACAAGAAAAAAAAATAGACCTTAATTACCAGGCGCACAATATGGAAATAGTCATTATTCATACACCGCTGGTATTTAGTTGTGTTGACATACAACACAATGGAGTCAAATTAAGATTATAGGCTAGTTTGGACGAACCGTAATCCGGTATTTACCTAAATAAATACATAGCACTGTCACAATAGCTCAAACATAATATTATTATTATAAGTGTTTTGGCACGCCGAAGTTCCGAACGCGTATATGATATTTTTATATTATGAGTATGTAATAAACACGAGCAATCCGGTTTTTTTATTTTTTTTGAAAATTTGTTCTTATATTTACCTAATAACCTACATATTTTTACCTGCAGATGAATGATATACATTTTTAGTCAAAATTAATGTTCATAAAAACTGTATAATATTATTATAATTAGTAATTCAACTTAATATTTGAATTTTAAATATTTTTATTTTGAATAACAAATATAATGCATTATTTTTTCGTTAATAATGACTTTAAACTATGTTTAGTATTTCATAATAATAATGTATTTGACGTCCAGATAAATACATTAATACATACAATATAGGTACCTACTACTTACAATAAAATAGTCCTACTTTTCATTGAATATATCCTCTTATCGGTGAAGTTGAAGTAATAATAAAAATATAATAAACATTTCACTTCTTTTTTTTTTTTATAACACTTTATTCCGAGATACGATATTTAAATAATTAAATTTACATTGCCTGCATTATTAAAACTAAATTTTTTAGGTTATTAATGAACCATATTTCAATAAATTATTAACATTTCTTATCTATATAAAAAACTGAACCCACGTAATAACAATAAGCATTTTAAAAATGGTTTATAGTTCAACTCATGTATGTAAGAAAAAGTAGTTTTTTAAGTGCAATCGTTATAAAATCAGTCGTAGTAAAGTCATTCATTATACGGAAGACCGAACAACTTGCAAACTTAGTCGGTGACACGTACTCCCACAAAACTCTTAAGTCAGGTCAGTGCTTTTGCACACAATGATATACACTCGTACAATGTATTCGCGTTAGAAAAAGTATAATACTGTCTTACTGATCAAAGGATAGTAAGTGGCATTTTTCAAAAGACTGATGTTTCTGAAGACTATACCACCTTTCTCTCTCTCTATATATATATCAGCAAATTTCTCTTTAGCCATCCATTGTCCATACGACAAGATATAAAACGATAAATTTAACGTTAGGCAACAACACAAAGCCATAAAATATATTTTTCTTTATACTACTATGTAACAATTAACAAGCACAATAAAATTATAGTTGATCCCTATGTCAGTGGTAGATAAACTCATTTCAGGCATATCAAATTCTGCAGCGATCGGTGAATGATCCATTATTTATTATATTAAAATAAATCTTATAATCTGATACACAAAAGAACATAATAATATGTTATAAGGTAATATAATTACAATACTATTTATAATTCGTAAATTGCTACTAAGTACTTATAGATTATATAATATGTGAAATATTTATCATATGTCGTAGCAAACAACTAAATTATTTTTATGAATACGAGCAGTTTTAAAATTATTTTACTTATTTTTGGACATATAATGCATATTTATAAATTGTATAAATTTTACTATTCCTCAGTAAAATCAATTAAATAATTATTTATAGTTATAATATCATTGTATGTATTGTTTCATTGTAATAGTGTAATATGATTTGCTTATACAGCTCTAGAAAACAATATATAACTATTTTAAGTTCTTGATCGAAATTAGAAAGGTAACAAAACTCCCAAATTTCTAATAGTGATGCTAAAATATACGATGAGTCAAATAGAAACTATGTATTATGTGTAAAGAACGATTGATTTTACACGCTATTGTTCATTACACGAAGTTAGCAATTAATTAGTTAAAATCTAAATAATTGATATTATGGGAACTACACAATACATACAGCATTAACACTAAAGCATAAAATACTATCATACACAAAAGTATAGATAGATGCATGCGAAAATATGTAAAAAATAGTTTATGTATAGGTACCTATACTCATATAAATACATAGTCGGATTTGTGAAACATAATTGAACTACAAAATGATATCAGAAAATTAACTTATAATTTATAAACAACAATTAAGAAATCAAACTAAATTTATTCACACTTCATTATTTGTCGAGGAGGTAAAATAGCTATTAGTAAGGTTGTGTAACCAAATTTTAACAATTAATAATTCAAGTAATAGGTATAATATCTAAAATGTAAAATAATTAAAAAAAAAAAAAATATTTGTTTTTAATATTATTTTCTGATCTATTAGCTATGACACTGTTTATTAAAACTTCGAACATCAACAAATAGTTTTAATGTTAATAAAATTGGAAATGTACCTCACAATTGTAGCAATAAGGCTGTAACACGAGGTAATTAGATGGCTATATCAAAAATATTGAAAATAAAAGTTTATGAATATGAAGTGGTTTAATTGTATTTTATAAATTGATAACTAACAACTGAAAATTAAATAATAATTATATATATGTAGCATTTGCAACATACACATAAACAAGGAGAATTGTACAATACTTTGAAATGTTAAGTTAGTAATCCTAACGAAAAAGCATCAGTGAGGCACGGAATTTTACAAAGTATATGTTATATATTATGGAAGTTATATGAAGGTTTAATAAGTAAAATTTGGACTATTTACTCTTTTCCATTATTTTTCCTCCAAATTATAAATTATCATATAAATTGTAGATTTATAATATGATTGGTAATTATACCTGAAAAAACACTACATTTATAGCTAAAATTAAAGAATATTTTACATTTTGTTTATTCTGGAGTTTTTTTTTTATTTGAGTTGTTTTATTGTTTACGTATTAAGGATATGAAACATTAAAAAAAAAATTAAATTGTTATCAGAAATTTATTTTATTTTTGATTGTACAAAACTGAACAACAAATGTTAGTATAGAATTTATTTAAACTCGATACTTTAATAATTTACGCTTCCGGGTGTTTAAGTAACGTTTTAAAAACCCATTTTTGAGAAGATAAAAGAATGAAATTTTACAAATAAATTTTTCTACAAAATTATTTCTAAAAAAAGTATATCTTATAATTATATATTAATAGTATTATTAGAATACGGTTCCTATGATAAAGCAACCGAATTAATTTTCTTGAGATTATTCTCCAATTCCCACGATTATCAATGCAGCTTTCAATGCCTATTTATATTGTTTCGGGGTTAAAGCTCTATAGCCCCAAAAATCACGGTTTACGCTTATTGATATTAAATCTATCGCGTTACACTGATTTTGACCCCTCTTCCAATTGGGAAAACATATTTATCCATGCCTGTCTTATCAAAGATGACACATGACTATAATATACAAACAGTTTATAACATTATACTTTTGTGTAGCAAAATTACGTTGAAAACTTTCGACTATCTTTCACGTAAATACCAAAAACTGTATTAAGAAGGGAGCAACGGAAAATTTTACATATGATTACTTAAGATATCTTTCTACAATTGGCTAATTTAATACATAAATATTATTACAATTCTTGAATTTATTTTTTTCATTTTTTATTGTTATTTATAATGAAGGAATTTATAATAAAGTAAAATGTTAATTTTTCAATTTTATGTAGTAAGCTATTATTATTTTAAATAATAATTATTACAATTATTTTAAATTACATATATAATTTTTTATCTATCAATTAATATATACGATTAAAAATATGATATTTATTAAACATTATAAAATTATCGATAGGTATTTCATTTAGTATATATATCTTTTTAATTATTTAATTAATTCTATAATTAGATAGACAAAGTCATAGATCAATACGTTCATTATATAAATTTTAATGGTATACACTAAACTGTATACCTAGTGTATAGTTGTTATGTCTACAATTTTAATATCTGCATGTAATGCATTGAAATTCTTGTCGAATAAAACAAATTAATTAATTATTATTTGGTAGGTGTTTCTTCGCTCACGCGGATTGTTCTTACCGAACGACTAACGGTATCTATGATATTGACTATTTGACCGTTCAGTGTGTTAGTATTTTTATATAAGTCATAAGAAATTATAATATTCATGATTTTTTCTCTCAGCCGCCAGCGTTAGACACGTAACTGTACCGGAAATTGTATCACTGGACCGCATGCTACAGCGTTGTTTGTATATAGGTACCAAACATAACCTTATGCACAAATCGCAACTGACAAATCGAAACTCCAATAATAATGATTGAAGTCCTAACAGACATTTCCGGTAGTCGTCTTATACACACACATATTAAACACACTCGTAAATAAAATAAAGTGTGTGTAATATGTATATTATAAACCTACTTTGTTCGTGACATATCATTTATATACGCAAGAGTGGGTTTGAGATTTTATAATATACGTATAAAGTTATATTAATTTGATAGAATATAAACACATTTATGAATATAACAGTTATTTAACATATTATTATTTATTATAAACTTAGTCACATAAATCAAGACTAAATTTTTCTAACTTTTAATATTATATTAAGATTAAAGAAACAGCTATTACATAATTATAATACATTTTATACAAATATAATACATACTTACGCGTAACTAAAATAATTATTAAATCGTTTTTTTTTTTTTATTCAAACTAGGTAAATTATAGATAACGTTTGAATGTCATGCTGTGTGAAAAATTATAAATTAATTAAAAAAATGTTCTCAAACAGTTTAAAAAATTCAAAAACAATTTATTAATGTTCAGAAAAGCTTATCGGGTGAATTATATATTTTATATATATATAAATATATATAGAGGGGGAGAATTGGAATTGTTTTGGCTTTGTTTAATTTTAAAAGAAAAAAACAAGAAAAGTTAATTGGTAAAAAGAATCTCTTCCATGGAAACAGGGAATAATAGAAAAAAAGAGAAATTAAAACAACAATAAGCTGCGAACGCCATTGTATGGTATAGGCACAAAAGCTTTTCTTTCTTTTTTTGTGTCCTTTTGCTTAAAAACCTACAACAGGATGTTAAATTAATGGGCTGAACAGAACGTGGTAGAAATTACAGAGGGATGAGAAATGGAAAGGATTGACCAAGCAAGTTTTAATTGAATACCAAGGTTAAGTAATAAATGCGCAAGCAACACAACCTTTGTTCACCGTGACTTACACTGTGAGTATTTCTCAAATAAATAAACTTATTCAATTCAAATTAATCAAATGATAGAATGATAGAATGGCCTAATGTATACTCCACTAGTTTTTAAATAACATCCATTTTATATGCTTAAAATTAAATAATTATATCTGAAACGTTCTGTTTAATTAGGTGAGTTAAAATTTAAAACTCAAGTTCAAAACAAATTGTTTAATATCATGATAAATATTTAATGTATACTATACTATGTACAAAATGCATTATATACATGGATATTGATTTTTAGAAATATGTTAACTTCGAACAGTCAAAATTGTATAGTTATCACCTATCAACCTGACATAGTATTTATATGTATTAAGAAAACTAATGAAAACCAAAAATATTCAAATTTACAAAATATATGAGTCTACGCAATTATATTAACTGTAAATATGGAAATTCTTTAAAAAATAATCATAATATACAGTTATATATATTTAAATTTTGGAATACTTAAATAAGTTTTCTATGAAATTAATTTTTATTAAAATCTTTTTAAATTTAAAATATTTATTGTTAAAAAAAAACTCTGCAATAATATATAATCAATATAAAAATACTTAGCCGCTAAAGGTTCTTGTTAGAATTAATCAAAAAGAAATAAATGCTTACAATCTTATTTAAATGATATATTGTATATATTAGAATTAATTTTATTTTGGTGTACAAATAAGATATACAACATAAATTATGTACATATTATGATATTAGCTTACTACCATCATTTAAATTTTATATATTTCAAAATTTTAAATTTATAGCACTACGAATAAAAATCTTTTGTTTTTGTTTTCACTAGATTACTCAGAGAAATTTTTTTTTACGACAACAAAAGCTGTATGAATCATAAAAATCAACAAAATAATAGCAAGTAAAAATGTGTTTTAAAAATTACATTTAATTCTCTTTTTATATAAATTAAGTTTTATTCAGAATACATTTTGAATTGATTTTACCATTTACAGTAAGAAACTAAACTAAGAGTTCGATACTAAATTAACTTTAAAAATATAAATACTTTATAGTTATGAAATATCATATTTACGCATGAAATATAACATGCTTTGTTCTGTAATTAATTGATAATTATTAATTAATTCGCTATTAGCTTACAATGCTATTGTTAAATAATGACATATATATATATATATTATTTTTTTATTATTATTTAAAAACTTTTTTGATTTTAATCATACGAACCAAAGGGATTGCATTTTCAAGTGAGTGCTTCATGTAATTTTATTTATTGTTGTTTAATTCTCATGTATTAAATTGTCATTCAATTTGATTTTAATTATTCGATCGTTTTTTAATTATATAAATCTATAAACTTATGAACCACAAAATGTTGTGATTGAACACATATTATGCAGTTAAAAGTATAAGCTAGGTATGTGTATACTGTATAATATATAATATATCATGTAAAATATATTTTATTGTATAATAACTGTTACAAAAATTAATTAACTTCAACTATGTATGTCAAGGTACCTATACTTTAATATTCAAACATAATTATAAAATGTGTAAAAGTTAAAACCTTTACAATTATTACAATCAAATATATTTTTAAAATGCATAATATAATATAAATATTAATATATGTTACTATTCTATGTTTTTTTTTTTATATCACAGTATTTTATGAAATATTCATATTTCATAATAATATGTATGATATCAATTCTGATACAAGAATAATAATAATAGTACATAACGTATAATATGTATATAATATAATGTCAATTTTGTTTGTAATACAATGAATCTATTATATTATGTATATTTTGTTATTGTTAAAGTTATCTTTCATCCTTTTGTCACACCTTAAAATAAATTAAATACGCATTTTAATAAAGATAGATGTCATTGTACGCTTATACGAAAAAAATAATAATGAACTATTTTAAAATCCATAGCAAATTAATTTTATTAAAAAATTATAAATGCTGATAGATACTTGATAGTTTCGGGTATAAATATTATATTGCTTTACAAATTACGTTTTGAAATAGTTTACTTATCTTTTAATATTTTATTTAAATATTATATAATAATTAATAATAGGCTTATAACGATTTAAATTATTATTATGATACACGTCATATTTAGCATGTTTCTTTTGCAAGCTCATCCTCTCCACAACCAGCATCTGAAAATATACATACCTACGTTATATGAACATGCAATTATTTAAATCACTAAAACAAAAAGACATTTTTTTACATATGACCTTGCTCTTCAGTAATACTATATACATATCATACCTTTTCATTATTTCAGAAATTATTAAAATTATACCCAAATTGTTACAAAATAACATTTAAAAAAAAACATATAATATCATACAATTATAATATTATATTTTTACTATATTGTTATTTTTTTATTTTATTATTTTACTTTTTAACGATAATTGACAACATATATTTTTAATTCATTTTTAAATTTATTTTATTTTAAGTTTTGATGAGCGAAGTGGTACGTATGTGACAGCGAGACATCGCGGAAAATGTTGGCCCATTACTCCGCTCGGTTAAACTTTAATTATTATTAATTAACATCTATTTATCCAAATTTGGATTTATATTACATCGAAATTTACAGAATAACATTATTTTAAGGAATATGTGATTAAAATTAATGTCGTCATTAAAATAATAAAAACTTAAAAAATGATAATAATAAAAATTTAACGAATTTATAACGGTGTTTTGTAAGTTATGTAAAAAATGATTATCGTTTTTGAATTAATGAGAGTTTTATACTTGTTTCAATGAACCGTAATGCATTGTTACTTATTTATTACTCACTTAAGTCGTCACTTTATTGTCTTCTCGACTACTAATGCACTTATATATTAATACAGTTCTACACATTTTGATACGAGACCTATGGTTTTATTTAAAACCAGTGACGTGATTAAACGACTAGAAATTATTGTGATCGTACTTACGATGGCGTACAACTGATAAAGCCTCGGATACACACAATATATTACACGCATGGCGTACATAGTGAAATATTTTAGAATAATACACTTAGCGCACACTCAAACATAAGCGCGTGTGCTCTTATTCGTATCGTACGCACCTATAATATACCAATACGGGGCGACGTTCGGGCGTCATTAAAATCTAATTTCTCAATAACATACGGAGGCCGCCGCCGCATAAAACCGATAGATTTAAAAAAAAAAAAAAAAAAAAATGATATAATAATAATAATAATAAAATAACCGAACAATACGCATCATTAGTATATGGATAGCGTGTGGTAAGCCTACTTAGGCCGTAATCACTCGGCATATTTTTTTTCGGGCGTTTATTTTCAAATTAACGTCGTGGTTCGGCACCATTGTACCGGAAACACCTCGACTTTGAACTCGGCTTTAACGCTGCGCTGTGCTCACTGTATGGCTGGCACCTACCTATATGTACACGCACACGGCCGTGAAGTGGTTGTCTATTGAAATCATGTAATGATTATTATTATTCCGTGTTATTGTATACTGTATGCGCCGCGTTTGTGTCCTTTCTATTTACAGCATTTTATTACGAGTGCGTAATGACAATAACGATTCTTGTTTCTTTCTTTCTTTCTTTTTTCCTATCCATATTAATGACTAAAAGATTGGTTTTCGGCCGTTTGATTTCAATAATACACGCCCGCGTAGCGCATAATATTGCGTAGGGTGCCTACTTACGATTGAACAAGTTCACGTTGATAATTTGAACCATAATATTTATTATAGGTATAGGCTCTCCAAAATGTAGACCGTCAAACCCACAACAACAAAGAATAACACGCAGTTTGTTCATATGGATTTTATTAGGACTCGCGCGCTGTATAGCAGTCTTACAAACAAATGTTCATATTGTTAAATCTTCTGTAGTTCTGTCGTTTTATTTAACTGCGTTTTGTCTTTGTGAATACGACTTAAAGACTTTGTTTTCACTATTCTTTTATATTTCCATAAACTACTTTGTACTAAATTAAATATAAAATAAAAACTTATACCCAATACTTTTTAACAACTTTTTAAATATTTGTATTTCTAATATCATGTAGCATGTATTACAGTGCATTGTTGAATTGTATTCAATCCGTCTATAAACTATATATTATTATACTAAAAGTCTATAAAACACCACGATTTATAATTTTTTATTATTTATTTATGTAATACAAAAAAGTAGATTGTTTGGCTAAGTAACTTATAAAATTTGTTGTGGTGAAAAGTGAATTTTCGTTTATTTTCATATAATAGTATTGTGTCGCTGACACTTTTTGTTTAATAGACTTTACAATAAGACATAATTTATAAGTCGTTTTAAGAGGTAGCACGGGTTAATAAGTACAAACATTTGCGTCTGGAAATGAAGTTAAGCTATGCGAAACGTTGCTTAAAGTTGAATGGGTTGCTGATTTCCCCTTTCTTTTGCATAATACTTGAATTGTTGTGGAAGACAAAATTAATGAAAGAACTATAATTAAAAATATTTAGATTGAATAATTATTAAATATATATATATGAGTGTTAAGGAGCTATAATTAAAAATAAGATTTAAAATTCTGAATCTAATTTTCCAACAAATGAACAATATAATTTTATAAACAAAAATTCACAAACAGATAATATAATTATTATTTTTCCATCATCATGTAAAAATTGGCTTATGCATATTTTAGGCGGTGATGTAATACATGTTCATTGGATTAAATACATTTACGCGGAATGCGTTGGTACCTATATAATTTTATATGTAGGTACCTACCTATTATGATTTATGATCACATTAATTTAGTGACCGGACTTTGCTGGGGTAATCTGAGAACTGCAGCGACGAGGGTCTCGCGACGATCCCCCAAACGAGTAGCCAATAGGTACTACGATGAAAAAAAATATAATATTTCAAAACGTCTTGTGGGAGAATAGGATAATCGAATGGACCACTGGGAACCGGTTGTAGTATTACCAGTAGGGTTTTGCGTGTGAATATATTTTGTCATTGTTTTTAAAACTATAAGGGGATGATATAATCTCATCGGTAACGATGAGTCTACAGCGCTGTAACATTTTAATATGTATATATATTGTACATACACGACCCGGTGTTGTACCAACTCTGTTATTATTATTATTATTATTACTATTACCCCTTCGCAGACACTGACGAACGATAACGGCGAGTGTTCAGTAATCAATTTAATCGAACAACTCGAGGGAAAACCATTGAAATGGTAAAATGCGAAATCGGATTTTACAAAGGACAACCAAAAGAAAATATTGTATATAAAAACACTTTTTTTCTTCGTCTGTAAAGACGAATCACAATGTAATTTTTCGCAGCACTGAATATTTTTGCAAACACAATAAGCGTTCGACCGCGAGAACGAAGAAATGAAAAAAAAAAAAAATAAATAAACCCGACGGAGGCTTTGGAATAAAAAAAGGACGCCGCAAACGTCTTTCAGTTATTTTCTAATCAAGTGCTCTTTTATATTTGCACCCAAATATTATTGTACAGTATGCGAATACGACACATCGTGATGTACATACAACAATGTGTATTCGATCGAGGGCACCGATTATACGATTTATATATGTATATTATATTACATTATTACTATGTGTCGTCGAAATGATAATGCTCCGTGGGGAAATTTTATAATTTAGATAATAATATGTCGTTATAGATAATTGATATTAGCTTGAATATAGACAGTATTGTAACAATACTTTAATAACGTTTAAGTGATACAACATTCTTAAACTTAATATGTATACTAGTAACCGAATTTCACAAGAATTTATTAAAACAAATAATGATGGTTGTGATTGAACTTTATTAAAATACATTCGATGTTGTATAACTGTCACTAAATATGCGTTTAAGTAATTCAAAGCCGTTCTATTTATTATACTAGGGCGCGATAAAATTGTAAATTTATGATTCGATCAATAGTTAGATTTTAAAATTTATTTTCATGGTAGAAGCAAAATTAATAATTCTAGAAATTACATGTGTGATATATTTTTATGTTCATAATCAAATCGTGTGTTTTGTATTCTAGACAAATAATACATTATTTTACAATGTACAGGACTTCAAGAAAATTTTTTTGTTTTGCATTTCAAACAAATATTCGAACAATATTATTATTTAAGTGGTTCTTGTATAATATCTTAAATCTTAACTAATGGACGAATTATTATGGTTATTCGGTGTACAAAACATTCATTGTACTACAACAGTCTGCAATTTTGACGTAATCGTAGACAAATCAACCCTTTGTTTAAACGAACGACTACGAGTTGGTTCCCAATTGTCGAATTGGTTCCCGGATTGTATACAGGTAACATACGAATTGGTTTCTGTAAGTTTTCGTGATAAGAAAAATAAGTTGTATCATAGATTTAATATTTTAAGTATATTTAATTTATGACCATAATATGTATAAATACTCTATATTATACTCATATATTGAACAAATATGCAAAAAAAATGCAAAATAAAAATTTCACCTTTAAAGTTTCTGTTACATGAATCAAGTTATAAACTTAAAAGCATTGTCTAAGATTAACCAAAAAAAGATGAATTTTGCATAGAAATCCGAGCCCCACTTATAAGTAATTTTATTTGGAAACTAATTCGAATAGTTATATACTAGAATGCAATTTTTTCGGGAACCAATTTCGTTTTGCCCGTTTAAACATCCACGGTCTTAATGCAATTCGCAGTAGCCGAAATCAGATGGTTAAATATAGTTTATATTTTGTCTGTAGGTACACGGATAAGAGGTTGGATTATAGGTTATTAAGATCAGAATAAATGACAATAGTTTATATGAGCAACTTTAATATTTTCGTTTAGTTATGTGTTGTAATATTGTAAATAAGAAACGCTAAAAAAGAGAAATCGATTTTGAAACGAAATTCTATATCATAATATGGACTGGAAAGAAAATAATAATTATTGTTAGTTTTGTTGTAGACACTATAACGTGAAATAGGTGTTATTTCGGCGAACAATAACAATAATAATTAATAATAATAATAATAATAATAATAACAATAATTACTAGGGCGTTACCGCGACAATTACATTTCTGGCGCACGAATACAATACGGATAACGCCACTGATGACAGTGACGGATTTAGGCGATTAAAAAAAAACAAAATTAAATCGCGTATTAATACGTTACAAGTAATCGTGTTTCACGATTACCCTATTAGCATATATTAATATTATGGACTACAATACATAAATATTAAATTATAATATTATTGATAATTATATAATCATTAATGTACAATAACATCTCTACATGGGGTACATGCATATACCTACTTATGAATAAAATTATATTGGTTTTAATTAATAAATATTATTTAGCACCTACCTATTCCTCTATTAACAATATCTGGTATGACATTAATGTGTTTCATATCGAGCGGGCAGCGTTCATCATCCAGTATATACTACGGCCAGTGTACAATTTAGATATTTTGCGACATTTTAAAAGTTAATCATAAATAATAATTCACATTTTTTTAATAGATATATATTATACTCGTAATATAATATATAATATAATTATTTTGGTAACCTAATCTCAAACAATATCTTAATAATTTATCGCCTGAAACCGTTGTCCCCATTGCTCCTCCCCCTTTTAGTTAAGTATAACAATATTGAGTTTCGACGATTCGTGGAATTTTTGAGTCTGATATAAAAATAACAAATATGAATAAATAATCGTTACTTGCCAAAAATATTCTGTTTAACAGAACGCCGTACCCGTAGATGTTGTCTCCGTCTAACTGACATGCAACAGCAAATTTTCGTTCAACACAATCCGTTTTATGCTGTTAGTTTTAATATTAAAGTCAATTTACTCAATATAAAACTTAAAGGAAAGAATATTATCTAGGCCCTAAGGTATCTTATGAGATTTTATTAATAGTATATCTTTAAAATTATAATATTTTACATATCAATAGTTTATAACTAACTTTAAAATGAAAATATCAATAAATGTAGTGCCTATAAATTTGTCTACAACTTAAACGCCTTGACTCTTGAGGTGCTTTTATAGTTCAATGCCATGAAACGTGTTATATATAATGCAAATTTTCATAGAATTGTATATGTTATTCTTTTAATAATATAGAGAAAAGAATAATTACATCACTTATGCTTATTGCTTATTCTAAACTGTTTTATAGATTGAATAATAAAAATATTTTATAACAAAAAAAAAAAAAATTATAGCATATTTGGATTTTTATTAGCAATCTATATAGTCTTTACGAATTATTGTAATAGTTTCAATCTAATGACAATATTTTTTTTTCATTTTTAATGATAATAGTATTTTATTGCATGATTCGACAAAATTTTATATTCATTGCATTGATCTGAAATAAAATTATATAAAAAAACTATTTTTCAAACCTTATTTGTTGTAAAAAAAATTTGGTCGATTAGAAAATTCTATAATAATACAATTTTTCAACTATATGAACTTATTTTATCGATTAACTATAATATCAAATAATAATTGTATAATTTTTAATTAGAATTGATCTCTCTTGTTTATAATTTTGGAAAGCAATTTCACTAAAACATTTGTTTTATATCTAGTACCTAATTAATAAATTTATTATTATTAAATAAATGGTTTAATTGTGTATATTTATTTTTTTTTATATTTTCACGATTTTTACTGCATATTATATGGCAAATTATATTAATTTTAAGTGCAAAACATCGTATTTTATAGTGATAACAATGGTGGATACTCGTGAACCCGAGTAGGATTGAAAAATACTACATCTATATGGTATAAACGGTATAGAATAAGATATAAAAACGAAAATGACAGTTAACCACATAATTCAACCAATCACGGCTTTAGAATATTTTTCAAGAAACCATATTTAATTTCGGTAAATTATGATTGTGCCTTTTACTCGTATACGGAACGTTTGCAGTAAATTATACCACGTAATTGAGCGTTGTGAAATCGTTTAAAATTCACATGTTTATGTAAGTTATTCCGAATTACAAATAGTCAATTTATTTTAGTCGCGCAAAATGGTTAAATGAATTCATGATAATATACAATAGCTTATTTGTTGTCATAGTGAAAATTCAGGTGAAAATACTTTCGACTGAGCACACAATATCAGTTTAATATTTCCCCCGATGTTAAAAATTACGTATTTAAATATTTTTGACGCACTGGTAGTGTTAAAATATTACAGTTAACAATGCGAGTTTTTTTGTTTTACGTCCCCCAAAAATAAAACGTATAATAAACGATAGCGTGGATGAGACTTCAGGAGAGAGAGAGAGAAAGAGAGAGAAAATCAAAATCGAATACACTACATTAAACACGCCATTCGTGCGTAAACCACCGCTGCGGTTGTGTCGTTGTAGACGAGCCGTTGTTAATGTATATTGTTTACGCGCTCGTTGATTTGGAGATGATATTATATTATACACAATACACATTATATTATGTAATAATAATAATATTATAAATGAGCTTTCAGTCAATACAGCCGGTGTTAAAATTCCGGTCGAATTAGTCGCATTGAGAGTTTCCGAATTAGAAAAAGAATATAATATTATTTTATTACTGATGGAGTATATAGCTATACAGGTATCTTCCATAAAATAACATAACATTGCATAATGTTTTAAGTTTATCGTGCATTTTACAATAGAGTTGTGAGGATCAGCGATTGACGTCAAGTATATAACATTTAAATATGTTGTTACTTACCTAACTTACATAATATATCACAGTATAGAAAAACGACTAAAGTCAAAAACTTAGAATACTTATTAGTTATTACCCAAGATTACATGACATAAAACCCATTCTCTCCAGTTTTTCATTTTGTAAGGGTGACGTATTTACTATTTAGGAGAATTATTATGCAAAAATTGTTTTACTCTAATACAGAATGTATCAGAAAGATATATGACAAGTAATTTCGTTATCAAGTAATCAAAGCATTACATTCTACGTGGCAAGAAAAATATTATTTTGATAGTAAATAAAAATAAATAATTTATATATCATAGTGGTGAACAGATAGTGATTCATTACATTTTCAATGTGGTAAGATTTTGAATATTATGAAAACGAATGTCAAATAACAATATTAATTAATGCACAAATATCCTGCGTTTAAAAAATAAACGTAAACTTATCTAAATGTACACGGTACCTACATAATGTATATTTTTTAGGACTAAGATGTAAATGCAATAAAAAGGAAAAAAGCATTTTTTTTATAAAATTTATAATAATAATCCTTCGGCTTACTAAGTGTCTAAGTATACGTTTGTTCAAGAAGCCTTGTTTTATCGCTTGCTACCAGATCATCGGAAAAGTAAAATATATTTTATTAACATTTTATTTAAATGTACCTACGTCAAATTGTATTTGGTAAGTGTCTTGTATAATATTATTATCATCAAAATCTTCTCATATCCCCCGTTTGGTATTAATCTGTCACTGAAACAGCTTACCTGTAGAGGGCAAATATAGACGATGTTTTGATTTTTTTCATATGTTATATTATTACCACGTTAGATGGTACTACCCCATGACAAAATCCAAAATATACCACTGATTTGACATCACCTAGTCAAATAAGTAAATATGTTATAATAATAATGTACACACATCCATATAGTCATAATATGAGTACCTACCTATCTATATATTATATAATGTTGTAGGTTTCTTTTCTTCTTCTTTTATCGATTGTCGAGTTGTTTGCTCTATTAAAAATGTATAGGTAAGAGTAAATGGATTTTAATGCGAATTGTGTACAGAGGTGGAAACCGGGATTGGGGCTTAAGGACTTAGTCTGCTCAACAGTTTTTCAAGCCTCCTAAAATCAAATTAAAAAAAGTAGTGTAACATTATTTTATTTTTTAAATATTATCAAAAATGTCCATATGTAAAAAGTAATTCATAATATGTGAGCGTATTGTGTATAGAACATTTTTTTAATATTATTTATAAATATTTTGCTTGAAAAATAGTTTTTTATTTTTCTAGAAGTGTTCTATGAACGGTAACTGACCGTTTGACTATCATTATTTTAAAAATAAAAAAAAAGCCCGAGAGCTTGTTTTTGCTGCGTAGTCTATTATAATTCAATAAATTAAATAAATCATAATAGCGTTGACAATCATTCAAACGAAAAAAAACATTTTGACAGACGGTTTAAACTTAAAACGGTTATTGAATTACAGTAGATACTAATAATTAAGAATGGATCATATTGTAATGTTATAACATCAAATTATATTGATGTAAGTATACTCTTTTATTTTAGTAAAGTACGAAATCTCAAACAATATACAGTCTCTGCTCAAACTATTCGCTCGTCACCATACACAACATGTAACGTACAAATATATATATATATATATATGTCTTTTTCACACACACACACCACATGGAAATATTACGCGTTACTTTAATATAACATTACACACAGTCATCGTCGAGTACATTATTGTGGTTTGATGTGCGGGGTGTGGGAGTAGCTCTGTGTACGCAAAGGTGAGGGAATCGAATTTGAATAGAGTAGCCGAATCACGAACAACCGGTGTCCGCCGCCGCGGTGGCAGGCGATCCGACCCGCGGCGAGACCTGTGCTTTAATACACACTCATACATACACACACACACACACGCGCGTGCGCGAGAGATCTTAAACGGCGTGTGAACGTCCCAGGTGCAGCAGTAGTGTTTCTGTTGGCCGCCGACAATGGGCATTATGATTTTCCCTTTTCGTAACACACACAATATATTAAATATATATATATATATATATATAAATAAATATACGATGTTCATATCGTATACCGTTCGATTATTATATTATATACACTTATATATATATATAGATAGATACCTAGGTGTATTAAAACACTTCCAATAGGGCTGTGCACACGCGCGTCTATCGCGGAAAACACACCACGCAGTGACTGGACGATAATACCGACTATTATTATTATTATTATTATTATTATTAGGCGTTATTATTATGATCATTATTGTATTATTCCGAGACGTCCGACGCGATCCCGCTCGCCGGTGGTTGGGGAAATAAATAATAAATAATAATAAAAAAACATTCGTTATTAATGGCACCGCCGCTTAATGACAATAATGCGCGCGTTCCATATAGTACCTACGTATATTATATTGTAGACGTACAGTCTTTCGTCTTTCGTCCCACCCGACACCCTCTTCTGTAGGTACATCGCGTGTGATTCATTCTTCTCCCGTACAGCGTATAGGTATGTAAAGCGAACGACCAATGTACGTTCCTCGCGTATAATATAACAATGCGTTATTTTAAATGTTATAATAGCGCGGAAAAAAAAACAATGTTTAAAAATAGATACGATTTATGTATTTTAGTTTAGATATATAGTTTGGAGGCGCAAGACGTGCAGCACGATATCGTTTAATCCCGACTAGCATTTGAGGTGCATTAGAAAGTTTATT
This sequence comes from Melanaphis sacchari, assembly GCF_002803265.2. Lineage (NCBI taxonomy): Eukaryota > Metazoa > Arthropoda > Insecta > Hemiptera > Aphididae > Melanaphis > Melanaphis sacchari. Next base: position 1,306,588 of record NW_020271162.1, on the reverse strand, counting down.
GCCTACAGTACCTATTTGAAATGCGATCCTGGACCGCAGCTGTGTACAAAGCTTGGTTTCTGTATACCCGATCATCGGGAGTACCTATTGCAACGTCCAAAATGTATGAACGTGCAGAGTAAACCGAGTACCTTTACTTAACTTTAAACGTAAAGTAGAGTATATGGTGAAGCCACCATATAGTCACCTAATAGTATAGTTGCTATTGACGTGTATCCAGTGCAACTTCTAAGTTCTGAAATCTATAGCTAAATGGTTTCAAATTCAATTCAAAGAATGGACCACTTTTGAACATTTTTAAGTATCATGTACCACATGTAATTTTATTACCTCTCCCCATATTTTTTTTCATAATAATATACGTTGGATGACAGCTATAAAATTTACAATACGGTAAATTTTTAAGTAAAATATTTCAACTCATTTATTGACACTAGTCTAATTCATTAATGAAAGATAGTAAAAATTTAAATTGTTGTATTCTTCTATTTTCTTTAATTTTAAAATAAAATTCTTAAACATTGCGGACCACTTGGATTGAGTCCACGGACCATCTGTTGAGAATTACTGCTACTTGGTAATGTACATTTTTTGTTAACCTTCATTCTAATATTTAGTATTCTGATTTGAAGTACTGTCTAATAGTATTGTTAATATACGTAATATCATCGTCCATGTTTGGCTGATGGTTATTATTGAATATGAATGAAAATATCTCAATGTTATGTGAGATATATACTTAATACAGATAATTTAAATTGTGAAATGGAATATAAAAATCAAACTCTCAACAAAGTAGAGATTTTTAATCTATTGTTAGATGTTATTTTTCACTGATAAAAAAAATGTATTGTGTTCATTTAATTGTTTCCGTTCTTAAGTTTTATAAAAAAAAAGTCCACGCATGCGTCCATAAATCCATCTGTGGTCAACATATTTTCGCGCCCCAAATTCAATGTTTTGACATGGTAATTTTTCTCTTATTGAACGAACAAAAGCACTAAAAGAGGGGTCAATTTACTTTCACCCTAACGGCAATTCTGTATCAAACGCTACGGGCATTGAGCCATAGAATATTCACAGTAACACCAGTATTATTATTGTGTTAGAAAATAAGTGGTTTCAGCCTTTCGAATGTAAGTGACATTCCAAACGAGTTCACAACGGAAAACTTAATCCACTACGATACTTTACGAAATACGTATTACGCAATAAATATTATTTTATATTGATATTATAACAACAAATATGAGATGTATCTGTTTACAACTCAAATAGCCGCATCAATCATTTTTGTATTTCGATGTATACTGTTATTGAAAACAATATTAATTGAGACCATATTTTAAAGTGTTTCCATGAAAATGAAATATTAGATTTTGCAATTCGTATAAAAAAAACCATTACGATATGTGATGTCTGTGTTAATTTTCAAATATTCGGGTATCAGCGTCACTTGATACATATTATCAAATAATTTATCAATATTTTATTAAAACTTTTATTGATTATTAGTAAATCAAAGCTGTACAACCTAAATATATTCATATAAACGCGTACACGTGATTTTTTCGAAACCGAGTAATTATTATCACTGTGCAGGGGTGTATATTTAAGAGAGAGGCAAAAAATCCCCACCCCTTCCATTTGTTGAATATATGTTATTATTAAACAATAAATATCATTGTCACATTTATTTAATTTTTGCTTGTTATTTTTTTTCAAAATAATAAATTTAAATTTTGTTAGTAGTTAGTACACATACATTGTCTTTTATTAATATAGATAAATATGTATATATATATATAGAATATAAGCTGGCGACTGAAAATCAAGTCTTTAAATTAGAAAACATAAAACAGACGCCGTCTATGTAAATGTTTTGATAAATTTTGGTTTGTTTATATTCGAACAATCGCTTGTTATAAATTATAATAATTGCTATTGACACGCATATGTACGACAAACTAACAAAGAATATTGTTATATATTGACTGCAACAGAAGGCAAAGACCTTCATGTCTATTATAGATGTTGTACTAAAATAGGCATTAAAAGTTCACCAAAATATTATGTAATCCTGATATCAAATTATAATTTTATAACTATACAGTAATTCCGTATACTGTATTGTCTGCACTACTAATAAGAGATGCTGTAAATCTGAAGAAAAAAAAATTATAATATTACCTTTCATAAACTATTTTTAATTGTTTTTCATTAATGAAAGTGCTGTATAATTAGATGTTTGTCTAGAAAATCGTATTAAAAAAATGATATTAACGTCATTAAAAAAATCCATTTTGTGTCATAATTTCAAAATAGTAAGATTAATTTCCGTTTTAATTATAATTATATTTATAAAAAAAATTTTAAATTCTAAATTAAATATTTTCATTAAATTTTTGGAATAAAAAAAAATGTTCAAAAAATGTATTTTATATTGAAAATGATTCCTATAATACTTATATTTATAACAGTGGCGTACCCAAAGAATTTTGTATGAAAATAAATGTTATAAACCAGAATAACAAATATGTATATTATATTTAATTTTGAAAACAAATTAGACTTTTCTTTGGCATCAAATTTAATTTGTCTACAAATAGATTTAAAAAAACTATATGTATTGAACAATAATGTTTTTGAAAAATAAAAGCCATCCTTAAGTCGTCAATGTCAATAAAGTCGTATATTTTCATATTTTTAGTGTAGCATAAAACGTAAAACATACTAGTAGCTTAACCAAATGTCGGGTTGAAATTGAAATAAATTCTAAAATTAAAAATAAATAGTCACAATTAATATCAATTTAAATCACTACTTACAGTGACTGACTGCAGGTATTATATTAACACAAGGTATATAATAATAACTTATAATATCGAAAAAGTATATTATTTGTATTTGAAAGCAAATATACTTGTAATATTCTCTCATTTTTAGCAAACCTATAGTTACTAGAAAAAGATATCGGCGGAGGTTGATTTCTCTTAAAAGTCATTATTTGTTTGCAAATTATATTTTTCTTGCATTTTATTAACTTTTTTTTTTATAAATATCCCCTCCAAAGTTATACATGCGTGTTGAACTTTTGTTAACAATAGATGTGTTTGAATATTGTTGATCTTTTTTACCAGGCCACAAACCCGTAAAAGAACACACGTCATTGTAAAACCAATAGAACATGCGTACCTAGCTCTCTCATTGAGCTCTGCTTCTAAAATTAAATACTAACAATCCCTATACACACGATTGTTATATGTTATAATATATATATGCACATGTTTGTACCTATTATACTGTGTGTATAATAATAACAGCATTAAAACACGTTGAGATACGATTTTTTTTTTAGCATGTGTAAATTTGCAGGCTATATTATACAAATACGTTTTTGAGACGGTCGTATAAAATGACATACGCTCGATAAAATAAGCCATGATAGGTTCGCACGCCTGAATTAATGCGAACCCCTTAACATCCCCCAAACATCCCCTTTACAATGGCAAATTCAATGCTCATACAACCCGAATAATTGACGTGACGTGCTCGAATCGACCATTGCCCGAATAAAATTGTATCGGTCGACATCCGATCAATATAGTCTCAAAATTAACACGATGATACATCGTTCTGATTGTAAACACGTAACGAGTCGTTTGTATCGTCGATGGAATATATCTTATAATAGTAGTACAGTACCAAATAACAAGTAGTGTAATCTTTTTACAATCAATAATAATACGTATTGCGTTTTAATATAATATCATAGATCGTTTATAAATAATTACTATTACTTGGTGACTTCTGATAGTATTCTTGATATTTTATTGATAATAATTATTACAGTGTTCAAGTGGCATATAAAATTTAAATGAAAAAACTTTATTTTTCAATAAAAACTATATTTTTAGGAGAATTAATTATAATATAAACTACTGCGCAAGAATAATTAGGTACTTACCTACGCATTGTCCAAAACATTGAAAACTGAATTTTAACTAATTAAAATTTAAAATAATAGTAATAAAGTCCATCCTTTGTTTTTATACTAATCTAGATACCGATTCGGTTTTGCTTCTGCTGACTTAGTTTTTGCAAGTATACTTACTTATTACTGTACTCAAGAACTAAGTCCGTATTAAAAAAAATAAAATAATAATATATTCATTAAGCAGATATTTATAGAATTATACTATTATTTCCGATTTATTAAAAAAAAATTTTAGTTTTCGATACTCCGAAATAGTAACGTGTTATATTTTTAGGAATTACCCATTTATAATAATTCCTATTACATTTTGGCTACTTAGAAAAATTTAAACGAAATATGTAATGCGTTACAGCATTGTTAATTAATAGACACATAAAAAAACTGCTTAAATGCAATATTTTATTGAATACTTATTAATCCTACGTAGTTTTTAAGGTTTTATAGTTTCGAATTTTTTCTCCTTGATTGCAGAAGGGAAACCAATGTTGTGATCATTCGTGTCAATTATATACAAAATACATATAATAACTGTTCAGATAGCGATAATGATTAATTTTAAGCATAGTTATTCGGACCTTTTCCATATTATTATGTGTAGTGATAGTTCTTGTAAATTATAATCTACGTATTACATTATAATGAGAGCGAGGATTTAAGTGTAAATGTATACTTTTTCCTCTCTTATATTTTTGTCTGTAGTTATTAAAAATGTTAATAGTTTCCAGCTATAAAATAGTGACAACAGTTTGTTTTCAAATTTCTGAATATTTCGACAAAATTTGATGTCTATTGTACATTGAAGTGACATTAAATCCCAAAATAAAGGTGTAAAATATATTTCATCGAGTAGAAAATTCCAATAATATATTTAGTCGACTTTCTTATTCAAAATCTCATTAAGCAGTACATTAAAAAATGATTTATTTGTATTCAGTTCCAAATAAAAAATTGTTAGATAAATGGTTGAATCGTATATCTATACCTACATTTAAAAAAACAGTTTTTTTGCATATTTATTGCAGATTTTTGGCGATTTCGACTATGGCACATTGTAATGTACTTTTCAGTACATACAATTCCGCGCTCCAGATATAATGTAAAATATATCATCGGACAACAATCTGTTTGGGTACAGTATTGTACCTATTATTGTGCAGCATGCAACAACCATATATACCTATACCCGGTGGTGGCGGCGGCGACTTGGAAGAGTGTCCGCTCCACGGCAACAAAGGTTCTCAACAATGGCAGCAGACGATTGTAAGCCGTTGTCGCGTGAAGAAAAGGTGCTGGTCGACCACAGATGGTATTATTTTTATTATTATTATTATTATTATTATTATTATCGTCATCGGTACAATTGACACACGGGGGATGGGGAGCACCACCGACGCCGCAGGTACAACACGTCCCTTTCACACGGTCAACAATGGACGGGCGTTCGGTGTAACGCTGCGGATAGACAAAAAATAAAAAATAAATATAAAAAATTGAAAGAGAGAGAGAGAGAGAGAAAGAGTGATCGAGTGAGTAAAAGGAAGAGTTTACGGTGTTATCCGGTGGAAGACCCAAATCGCCGGCGGAGATGATGATAATAATAATAATAATAATACACGCGATGTTTACCGGATCGTCATCGCCGTCGTCGTCGGCGGCGGCGGTGGCGGCGACGGCAGCGACCACGTAGTCGAGGTCGTCGCGCGAGTAACCCGGGCGCGCGATTACCATGACAAAGGGAAACCGAACAAAGACCGGTAGGTGACTGGGAATCGCGCCGTGGAACGTATAAAGGGAAAAAAGGGATATTGCGACCTGTATGCGTGTGCGAGCGCGCGAGAGAAAGCAGACTTACATTATACGCGGGGACGGAACTATTATACTATTATTGTTATATTATTATTTTTTCCCTGCACGTCATAAAGACTTTGAGAAAAGGATCGGCTGCCACGGACCCTTGTTGTAACAGATTCCTCCGGTGGAGCCTATAAAATATAATATATATTATTAGGTAGGTATACACACACACACACACACACACACACACATACATATATATATAAACGTATATATATATATTATATGCGCAGACGGTGTTTTGGAATTAATCCACACGCGAGAGAAATCCTGCCATACATCGCACACGCACACGCCGATTTTTTCTTCAGGGCTGTCGAAGACTTATACGAACGAGCGTCCTATATATTATTATTATTATTATTATTATTATTATTATTACATTATAATATACACACTTACTATACAGGTATACATAATATAACAGTATGACATTATAATATGTACGTCGACAAAGTGCGCCGCATTTAATTGTATATGTGTTCGTTGGCGTTTACACGACTTTTTGAGAATCCCTCTAAACGTGCACGAAAGTATTGTGAATTTTGTTTACCGCATTTAATAATAATAATATATAGTTGTCGTGTAAAATTAACTTTTATTGAAGACACGATGACCTGCTGCAAATGCCGATAAATCGAATAATGAAAATGTATTATTATATTTATTTATTTGAAAGAAAAGTTTTGAGACGAATCTATGGACCTTGTCTTAACTCAAAAACAGAAGAATGGAGAAATCGAACCTACGAGAAGGGACTTCAAAACTTATTCCAAAGATCGTAGATCGTGTATTTCAAAAGAAGTTGCGAAAAGAAGACGGATGTGGGCAGGTCACGCTTGGAGGAAAGTGGAAACAAGACGCTATGATAAGCACAGTAATAATTAAAGAGGAACCGAAAGGAAAAAGACCACTAGGCAGAACACACCTCAGATGGGAAGACTGTGTGAAGAGGAAAGTTGAAGAAGTAGACCCAAGAGCAAACTGGAGAGAAATAGCTGAAGACAGAATAAAATGGAGGGAAATTTGTTTTACGGGATGGTCTTAAGGGCTGGAAAACTTAAAAATAAAAAAATTATTTATTATAAAATATACTTCAGGCTATTTACTAAGGTACATTTACTTATTATAAAGTATCTATATTTTAACACACAATTATTGTTGAAGATTATTTTTCATAAAGCAGTTTGACGATCGTCAGAGAAAAAAATGTTTCTTAAAACAATCCAAATTCGTTTTTTTTCGAAATCAAATAGTATACGTACTTAAATATTATTCCCCGCATACCAAACCGAACTGGTTGCTGAATGGATCACTAGAACAGTCAAAGATATCTTTAATCGTAATCACCGGTAGGTTCATGCCTCTTGATTGTGTTTCTATGAAAATGACAGATAACCCTATATCAATGATAAGTTAGAAAGGTTAGATTAAAAGTTTCAACCACGTGAATGCGATTTATAAATTTTTAATTTTTATTTTAGTTATTATTCATAAAATGTATAACGAATAATAATATTTTTATTTTTTTATTTATAGCTACACCTTCACAATTATTTTTAAAAGATATTCTAATGCATTAATCATAATTTGTATAATGTTTTTTTTTCAAATTTTCTAACAAACTTAAAACTAAATAGTATTTTATATTTGAAATATACAAAGTCTCATGTTAATATATATATACAGTGGTCGCCGCTTATTATAATCACGGTTAATGTTATCAATCGTTTATTGTTATCGAAAAGTTTAAGTACGGGCCGGATCTATACTTATATGTGTAAATTATGTCGGTTTTTGTAATCAATACGTCGCATAATATTATCAGTTTGAGTTCATAAAATCATAATTTTGTAATATACAATCAAATTTTTCGTCGAATGTCTCATAATAAAGATAAAAATATTGTAATAAAGATATAAATGTCTATACAGTGTACACATTGATATCTACCTTTCGTTCGTACAGCATTAAGACAGTACAAATACGAACATTTTATCAATGAAATTTTAACGATAAATAAAAACAGACATCGATAAAAAAATATTGTTCAAGTTAGTGGTGTACATACATATTATACATATTTATTTATTTACATTTAATTTTAAATTTCCAATTTATACCTACATATGTACTTTTTTTTATAAATAAATAATAATAAATAAAAAAATTATATTTTTATTAACTATGTATTTAACGTAGATTTTATTATTTTTTATAACTTTTTTAACTTTCGTTTAATGTTATCAATCGGATTATGTTATCAGTTATGTCCCGTACCAAAGTGATTACATTAAGCGGCGACCACTATATATATATATATATATATAATATCCTTAGATTTATTATAAAATTTTTCCAGTCAAAACAGTTTTCCGTTAATAATGAACAAAGTACACTCGTACCTACTATACACAACTGAATTAATTCTTCAGTTATTTAATATTATATATAATAAGATACTGGCTAGTTATTGCGTATCTATTATAGTTTATAAACAGCACTAAAAATTAGTTAATCAACACAACTTACTTAAAAACAGAAAGAATAATTTAAAATTGTTTTTATTAAACTCATTTAATGTTAGTAAATGTAATTAAATTTCCTTTTGAAGAAAATTTAATTGAGTGTAATAATTTATTTTTATAGATGTCACGTGATCAGAGAACACAAGATTTAAAGGATAGGTTGGCTTGTCAAAATAATAAAGTATGTGCACTTAAAGACAAATTGGTCACATACGAGAAAGATATCGCGATGAAAAATGATTTAAAATGCCAATTATACAATTTACAAAAGTGGATAGAAGATGTCGATTTTAAAGTAAAACAATCGAACAATGATGTGTTAAGCATTATTAACAAACAGAAACAAAAGATAAAAGAGGTTGAAACGCAAGAATGTAAGTTGCGATCGGAAAACACTAAACTGAATGACTCTAATGATTGTATCACTGAAAAGTTATACACACTAAATCAGAAAGAACAAACACTAATCGTCGAGATAGAGAAATTGGAATTGTGTAAAATAAACATTCAAAATGAACTATGCAATGCTGAGGTAAATTTAACTAATCATGATAAGCTATCTCATTAGTAGGTATATACGATCCAATATATATATTATAATAAAAATGTAACGGTATATCAATGTTAGCTGATGATATTTTAATAACTTGGTTAATGCAAATAGTACTTGTATGTAAATGTTGGCTGTAGATTTAACAATAGTTTGGTTAATGTTAATAATAGTGATAAAATAATTAAATATATAATATTTAATTAATAAACATTGACATGTAACACACACAATCATAATATTCGTGTATAACAACGCATTATAACGTGTCGTATTTATACTTAAAAATATGCTAGTAAGGCTGTAATGGAACCAAATAGTTACGTAAATCTTCATTATCTGAAAATTATACGAATAAAATAATAAAAAATTGATCAGATGAGAAGATTGGTGTAATATCGATTGTTCAAGGCAACAATAATTATCAGAGTAAATTGACATAAAAAAATGAGTTGATCTCTAAGGATCTTAAGTTCCAATATATCGAAAGCAAGTAAATATTAGATTTAAAGTGGAATTACGCGGAATTTGCTTTTTGAAATGCAATAAGCATGTACCTTATAAAATAAATGATACACATAATGTTTGCAACAACATGTAATTAAAACTAATGTAATTATATAATACCACAACATTATACAATAGAGATTTGGCCTTAATTTAAAATTAAAAAGGTTGGCAAGTAGGAACCGCTCTGCTGTGTATTAGGTATCGATTAGGTTACTATTATGGGTTTATTAAATCTAATTCAATTATATATCATTGTACACAAAAAATTATTCTGAAAGAAAACGGTCTGTTAACACATATCACGATATTATGTTTTTGATACAGCTATTATTTATTTTACTTTTAGTATTATTTTTAGTATTATCAATATTGTTTTTAAATTATAACAAAATAATTAATATTGTTATATTATAGTATTATACCATTTAAATAAGTAATTTTGTCCAAAGTTTGGACTTAAATTGTCTTGATATATTTTTATATTTTATGCTTTCAGTATGAACTTTCAGTAATCATCTTCTATTACATTTTTAAAACTAAGATATAAAATGAAAAGTTTTAGTAAATTTTCAACAATAAAGTAATTAGCAATATTTACGATTTTGACAGATTTCGTCAAAATTTTAATTTTAAACGCATTTAAAATACATTTTGCATATGTATTTTTAATATTTTCTTATAGATATAAGAAAAATTTTTTTGGGATCTTTTATTAAATTTTCAAACATTTCTACTCAGTGAATCATTTTTCATCGATATTTATAGAAAAAAAAAGACTAAAAAATAGAAAAAAATTGAAAATTTCTGATAATCATAGTTCAAAAATATTAAAAATAATTTTATTATAAATAAAAAAGGATAATAAAAACATTTGGCGAAAGTTTCAAATATCTGAGATTATTCGTTTTCAAGGCATCAAAAAAACAAAATCGATTTTTGTCAAAAATAAGATATGCGTTTTTCTTTAAATTTTTTTTCTTGTTTTTCCCGACTATAAAAAAAAAAAGCTAGGAATTTTAACTTCTCTAAAGTACAAACTAGATACAATTTTCTATCCAAAACCAACCTCAAAATTAAAATTCGAAATATTTTATAGACTAATTACCGTGTATACAAACACAAAAAATTATATCAATGTAAAATCAATACATATATACAATAAATTAATATATTTCCTGAAATCTACCTGCTGTTAAGTGGTGGTAAATTTTTAAACACTTAAGAGGACGCTTTGTCTACGTGTGTCATTGACGTCTTACAAACGTGTATGTACGTATTGTAAGATGGAGATAACGCATGCAGGTGAAGCGTCCTTAAAATTATTCTAAGAGCTAGCGTTTTTTCACTGCATACTTAATTACATTATATAACGTCTGCAGTAAAGGGTTTAAAAGTTTTATATTACTCAATACTAATCTCGATAAGTCAATTATATTTCGAGTATAAATCTATTTTACTGACACAAAACTATGTATCTTTATTTGCACGTCAGATGATCCCCATTTGCTTTATAATAATAATAAAAAACAATGATGTTGCATGACTTTGTCGCGCGTTTTATTTCAGACCTGTGTAAGCGAATTAAAACGTCTCATTGAGAGCTTGAAAAGAACGCTAAAGACAAAGGAAGAGGACTATGACAAAGTACGGAAACAGCTTGCAGCGAGTGAAGCCGAGTGCAAACGCCTGTGCCTGGCATGTAATGCCGCAAAATGTGCGCTGGAACGGTCGAAGGCGGACATAGCGGACGTCAAGTCACGGTTGAAAAAGGCTGAAGAGTGTCTGAAGCGAGAGAGGACCACGGTTGCGGAGAAATTGAAGGAAAAGGAACGAGAACTAAAGGCTGTCAAGTTTGAGTTGGAGACGGCCGTCCAGACGGTGACCGAGCTGAGAGCAAAAGTGGAAAAGTTACAAGCGGCGATTGCCGAACTACGGGAGACGATGAATCGCGAGCGGAGCGAGACAGAGGCAACAGCGCGCGCACTTAGGGAGGAGAATTGCGAGGCATCAGATAAGGTGTGTCAGGCCGCCGAAGAGCTGGCCAGCGCCCGCCGCGACAACGAGCAAGTTACTTCCAAAATCGAGTCACTCAAGTGCCAGGTGCAGACCAACGAATGTCAGCTGGATGAGCTACGCCAGTTGTCCGAGGCGCGTAACCGAGCCAAGGACGAAAAGTGCGAACAGCTGGAGCGAGAACGGAGTTTTCTGACCGAAGACCTACAGTGTAAAAAAAAAAAGATCGCCGATCTGGAGCGACAGTTGTGTCGTATGCGCGAAGAAGCTCGTCCGTGTGGCGGTATAAGCAGCGCTATCAGTGCGGGTATGTGCCCGAGTATTACCGACTGCTGTCCGTCCGACGACTTGATCAACCGGCAGGATATACTTAGCGATTCCAACGAATCGTCTTTCATCGACGTTTTAAAGAGACTATACAGCGACCTGAACAACATCAAGGTTAAATCCTGCAAAACCGATACCACCAGCCCCATATACCCCTGACCGATAATGACGACCGACCGTAAATCGAATATTAAATATTTTTACGCTTGTATAAGAACAAAATAAATACAAACAAATTTTAATTCTGTCCTAGTATCACTTAAATTATTATTTATTTTAATATTCAGATATTTTTTCCGGGCTGGGTTTTTTTACATTAGTATGTACAATTTGTAATAACATTTGTTTGAATACTTAACTTAGTTCATAGTTAAATTAACAATTGTAAATTTGATAAATATATCAAATATTGTTGTGTGAAGTGAACTAAAAGTGAAGTAACTTTTAAACGATTAAAATTATAAGTAAAAGAAAAAAACTAAAAAGAAAGTGTCTAGGTTCAAAATTTTAAATTTTAAACTAAATCCATATTGGCGATTAATACTAATTGTCTTAGTGGCTCGTTAGCAAAATAATTGGAGGTGGCGTGAGGCATGCAAATGAAGCAGTGGTTTGAATTAAATGTTGAGGTTCAAGTAGAATAACGAGACAATATTGTTATTCAGAACTTCAGAAGTCCATTGACGAGCTTAATACACACAGGCCGCAATATATTTCTGTTCTATCAAGTATATTAATACTACCGGGGCATAATCGTGTGGTGAAGTATATATTTGTATAAATTACTAACAAAACTTACGGTGTTTTTTTTTCAAGAAGCTTTAAGTACTATTCAAAAAACCTAACCACATTATAGTGTAAGGTCAAGAGGATAAAATAATATTTTAATATTTTTAACAAACATTCCGAAAGTGTCAACCTTGTAACAAAATGTTTATCTACAGATTAATTTATTTTTGCGTTAACATTTCAAATATTAAATATTTAAATTTATCAACTTTTTATTATTTATCTGTAAGCAATATTAGTAGTTTTTTGTTCAGGTGCATAAACATATGGGCTTTTTCTGAGCTTACATGAGAACAAGCAGTATACAAATGATCATGTATAAAGCAAAGATCTGTGTTGTCAATTCTTGTAACTTTCTATAATTATTCTTGTAGCTCATCGATTGACAAAATGAAATAAAATTTAATAGGATATTATACACGTTTAAATTTATTGGTTTGTAATCATAAGTGTTCTTGGAATATAAATGATTTAACCATAAGCAGATCGGCTTCGATAACATTCTTATTTAAACATTTTAAACTTAGTACCTGGTTTCGTTGCAAATTTAAATGCATTCAATTTACATAATAAAATTACCAAATCGATCAGTAGTTTATATAGCTTATAAATCTATAAGCAACAAATATATGAAAATATTCTTCTAATGAAGGTACTTAATACTTACAAATAACAAATAATTACTAATTATTACTTTATTAAGTTCAAAAACGTAATTCATTATACAACTGTAATTATTGGTAAATAAAATATTCAATTTTCCGTTAGCCAAAAAAAAATGTATATATTAGTCACCACAACAGCAACCTATAGGAGTTGAAAAAAAAATTAAAAATAGCCTATAAATCTCGAGAAATCCATCGATACAACTTTTATTGAAATCGGTCTTATAGTTTCTGAGATTATATCTGTTAGTAAAAAACTAATATTACATTTATAAATGTTAAAAACATTTATTTAATATTTCAAAAATATTTATTTTATTTTACTGGAAAAATAGCTCCATTGGTGTACCCCTATTTCATCTTTCAATATTCTGTGAATAGGAGTTGAGTCCATTAAACTATACTTAAAACATACTCAGCAGTATATTATATTCTTAAAAAAAATTGTATGAATAGGTAAATTTCACAAATCATTCATTACGAAGATAATTTATTGCAGCATTTTCTATAATACTTTTAAATTATGGTGCTAAAATGGTTTGAAAGCTACGGATACCTGCTTGCAGTGCTTTCTCACTGATAGCGGGAGTTATTAGAAACTATAGAGGAAAGATGCCAACCCATGACTTACAAATTGGATTCGGGCCAAGAAAGTATTCTAACCAACCTTCGAAGATCGAAAATTCTAAAAAGATATGTAATTATATAAATAAAACTAAAAATATAACACTTAAAAATATTTAATAGAAATAAATAATGCAAAGTACGAGTATGTGTTTGCTAACCAAACTAATTTTTTAATTTTAATGAATAATTCATATTTAGTGTATAATTTGTAACTCTAATTGTTGTTGTGCGTAGATACATCCGTAGTAAGTACTTAAATTACACAATAATTGAATAATAAAAAGTACAAACGCTAATAAAAGTCATACATTTGTTATATAAATAATATTTTATTGAAAAAATATCTAAAGACAATTATCTTCATCATACAAATTATTGTAAAGACTGATAATATTACATTTATTATTTCGTTTCACTTTTTCAATCTTATCGGAGTAAACAAAAAAAAAGGTCAGCAGAAGTATATATTTCCTGCAGTATAAACATAGATTTCGTTAGTGATCTAGAATTTAAAAAAAGATTGGGACACGTCTGATAGAGCAAGTATTGAGATTTTGAACAGTATGAATATATAATAAATTTAAATATCATGTATCCCCGCCGGATATCCTGTTTTACCCTTCTTTATTATTATTTTTGGTAATCAAGTCCGTTAAATTTCTACGCACAAATATCATCGCTACTCTACAGTTGATTTTATTATGATGAAAAATTAAAAAAGGCAAACAAATGGTGTCGAGTGAATCACTGTAATAGATGTGTTAAATTTTTTAATTCAATGATATATCATTGTATACAAAAATTGATTTTGAGCGAAGATGATCTGTCATTTAATACATTTCAAGATATGTTTTTTAGCATTTTATCAATGTAACTTATTTTATAATTAATATTACGGTAGATTGGCTTAATTTTCATCTAAAATATTGTATAATATATTTTATTATTGATATTTAATTATTACAATATATTATCATATATTTAAATATACCACATTACATCATTGTTATTAACTTTTGTGTCATACCATACTTTACCATAAAAAAGCGTAATAAGTATAAATAAGAAATAATATGTAATAGTAAAATACATGATATTTTTTCAATACAGCTGGGAGATCAATAAATTGGCGATGGGAGAGGGGAATTTATTGAAACTTTTATTATTTTATTAAATAAATATATTTTATCTTATCTTATTTTTAGTTTCTATTTCGCAAAGTTATAAGGTATAACTGTATAAATCCGCGTCAAATCATCCCCTTCAGGGACATGATTGACTAATACGTCCAAATGAATGCAATGCTCTGACAATGTGACTTCATGGCTTTCAGGTTTTACGACTTTCACGAAAACCTCATAAATCAAAAACAAAAATTAAACCTTAATAATCCATGAAATCTGTATTCAATAAATCTGGGTGCTTAGGATTCCAGACATTTAGATATCCCCATTCAAACGTTCTAATCTGCAACAACAATAAATTATTATAGTGGCAACGTTTATGAATAAAGTAAAATTTATGTAAGAAAAAAAAATGTTTCTTATTTTTAATTTTCTATTAAGCACATACGTATTATTATATTGTAGCTATTAAATATTAAATATTTTTACTGTTGATTTAATTATGTTTCTCTTAGAATCTTATAAAATATTATCATAACATTATTAAACATTTGAATTTTGAACACAAGTAACTCTTTTTCTTGACCTAAGTCATCTACCATATTTTTTAGCCATTTATAGATCCGATATAACAATAATAATAATTATTATTATTATTATTTTTTACTCATTTACATAAAAAAACACATACACATATTTGTATATAGGTATATAGGGGTACAGAGTCTCAACAAAATATACTTTATTAATTTAAACCACTAGCTTAAACACCTACAGTCTACATGTGCTGGCGTGTAGTAGCAAAAAAAAAAATTATACTATATTATATTTTTTAATATACTATTAAATATTTTGATTGCTATTAACTTTTGCTGTTTGTTAACAGACTATCACTCATATATGTCGCAATAACTATAGCTAAAACTATTAAATGTACTCAACTGTACACTATTACATTATCTATGATCGGAATACGATATGTTTATAACGCATAAGCCCGTTAGTGTGACATATATGTAATACCTACTGCAAGTATATTATAAAATACGTTTTGGAAAATATAACTATATAAACGATAAGTATATTTTTATATATACACATATTTTTCTCATGTCGTGAGCAATTATAGCTCAATACCGAAAACTACACGTGTATTAGTAGTATTAATAATTTTTATTATATAGTGACTTATATGTAACGTAAAAAATATATACCAAAGCTGCAAGTGCGCCAAATAGCGTGCCGGCTCTTTCTGCAGTACGCCGTCGCTACAAAGTCTGGTCGTCGTCATCGTCATCCGACTGCTGCTCGCGACTTTTCGCCGACTTGAACATGGCGTGCTCTCCGGCCATGTTCAGCTTCCACACTTTGGGCGCCTGGTCCACGTCCTCGTCCCATCTGTCATCGTATTCTTCCTCGACTGCGCCGACGCCATTACAACTCTTGGCCAATGGATAACTGGTCAGATAGTCCACACGGCTGGACTCTTGCGCGAAAATCGGGTCGTGATAACGTTCATCCGGTCCGATGGTGACGCTGCTCGAATCCTTACGCTCGTAGTAGCCGACCGGACGAGGAGAGATCTTTCGGTACGAATACCGCAGCCGCTTCTCCGACTTCTGGTGTACGGTGGTGCCAGACGTTACGAGGCCCGTCGATTGTTCATTGATTTTCCGGTACATCGCGGACATAATGTCCGAACACATACGCTGAACTAGTGCGTCGTCTTCCCGATGTTTGGTTACTGTTTTATCACCGTTCACAGTTCTCTTGTCGCCACCCGCTTTCACTTGGTTGTTACTGCCGTAGTCAGTCGTCGACGATCGGGGGACATCAGTCATCACGTGTAAATACACGTCCCTAAACGTCATTCCCGTCGGGGTTCCATGGCCGGCCACGATGGCCGGGTTGGTACTGGCTACCCGGTTGATTGGCAAGGTTTGCACTGATTTATCGGTTTTCTTGTTGTTCACCAATATTTTTAGGTAATTTAACGGACCCTTGTTCCTACGTAACACGTATTCTAGGAGTAAGTATACTCATAATCGATCTAGTCCCATCGGGTAGACATTTTTTTTTTTATTAGGATGAAGTAATATTTGTTATTTAAAAAGAAAGTGTTTGTATATATAAGTAAATATCATAGGTAGCTACTGTTATTATTATAGTTAACTGTAGATTTTAAAAAATAAATATAAATACATTTTAACAATTATTTTTATGTAAATAATTTATAAATTTATAAAATAAAATGAAACTAATTATTAATTTATTTCTATTTATTTTGTCTAATTTAGAATCATTTAAAATAAATAATTTTTATTAAGTATTCAAAAAGTTGGATAAAATTAAAGTTAAGGAATTATGTGGGGTAGAGAAGTACACATTTTAAGCGATCGATTATGTATAATATGACATGTACGAGAACAAATGATTTTGTTTTTAGTTGCAGATATTTCATAATATAATAATATAATACATAGATATATTATAATATTATAATAATATTTACAATTTACGATAAAATAAACATAATCCTTTATAATTCATCAAAATAAAGAAAAATATAAACAAATTACACTTTTATAAAACTAAATAACATTATGCTAATATTTATACATTTATATATTTTCATTTTTATATTTAATATTAATATATTTCATTTAATGATTTACGAATATAATAAATGATTAGAACAATGAAGTTTAAATTTTAATCGAAGTGAAATTAAGGCTAGTTGTAATTTAACGATTAACTTCTATTGCTGTCAACCACTATTTTATTTCTCTGAACTCTGAACAGGATATTAGAAGAAGACTGTTTTAAATTTTT
Organism: Melanaphis sacchari; assembly: GCF_002803265.2. Taxonomy (NCBI): domain Eukaryota; kingdom Metazoa; phylum Arthropoda; class Insecta; order Hemiptera; family Aphididae; genus Melanaphis; species Melanaphis sacchari. The sequence goes on along the minus strand of NW_020271162.1, from coordinate 1,288,772 downwards.
AAGATTAAATTTAAAAAAAATTAATTAATTTTGTATCTACCTTATTTATATATATATAATATAAGAAATCGCTATCTAATCAATTATTGCATACATATCTAAACAAAATAAAAATATAATTCTGAATTTAAAAAAAATAATAAATTACTATAACTAAGAACATCTTCTCCGTAGCGATATAAAATTAGCACATTATATTGTATTACATAGTAGACATTACACTTACGAGGCGAATATTACGACTGTGGAACAGCAAAGCATCGAAAACCACAATAAAGTATCGCACGTAATCATAACGCTTGTCGATGATAATGATAATAGTATACGTATATACTGTCGCCGACGAATCTACGAAACCATTGCATGAACTGTACGATATAATTTCGTTTTTATAATATGATATTTTAATATGTGACAACATTGTGTATAACAAAAACTCGTCACGACAGTAACGTATTTGCCTAGCAATACTATATGTTAATGATACACAAAGGGTAATTAAAAAAAAAAAAAAAAAAATCGAAAGTCTCTTAACTATAAATACGAGTTGGGTAAACATACTGCAGGTTTCGAGTGTATATCGTATGTACTTCGTTATGGAGGGGATCGTCATTGTATAAGTAGTAATTTAAATCTAACAATAAATCATCAAATGTCTATCTGCTCCGATCGATGGTGAGGAGTCTCCTAATTAGAGACATTTGTGTGAGGTGGGGTTAAATAGGTCACCATCGAACTATAATAATAATTTTGATCAAATACACGTTCGATAATAATTAGAACTATAGACTTTTTTTCGATTGCTAATGCGTTAATGGCTTTTATTGTAACAATCGTTAATCAACACAATATATAAGAGTATCTATTAATTTTATTACAATTAATGTTCCCGAATTCTTTACAGAACATACAAAATATTCAAACCACTAATATTATGTTTTATTCAGAAAACTCATTATACGAGTGGTACTAGCTATGTGTTATTTATTTATTTATTTATTTTTTTTTTTTTTGTGATAAGTACGTCAATTTTTAATATGATGTTCAATAGTGTTAGTGAGAAAATGTGTACGACATAATATGTAACCAAAAGTAGTTACCAAAATATTATATTTCAATATGATAATTTTCAAAAGCGTTGATACTCTAAAATAAATATTATCGTATTATTCATAATGCTATTTTAATTATTTATCTTTTAAATACAGGTAATTTAGTTGAGCAGTTAGTAACATATTTTAATGAATATAAGTATTCGTATACATTTAAAGCATTTAAAAGCCAAGGTCGTTTGGATAAGTGTAATTACTTTAATCAAAAATGTAATGGTCCTTTTGGGCTAGCGAAATAATTTTTATCTAGGTATGTGAGTGATATTTATAAAACTTGATGTGCATCAGTGCATGTGACTTGGTTATATTAATTGTTGTCAGTATATTACCAAATTAAAAGAATACAATATCAATATAAAGTTTGTTATTAATTATGTTTATTGCCTGTGATTTTATTATTTATATTTTTTCAATTAAAAAATAAATTATACTATATTATTCTGTAATGATTACAGAATATAAAATAATTTCTCCATAAACTTATTCATTCTTATTTATTCAAACGATGATTTTAGTAAAATAAGCACTCGTACAAATTTGCCAAAATTATCAACATTTTGTCGTACCTAATAATATATTACTAAAGTAAAATTAACCCTTAGTAAATATGCACATAAAATGTACTATTTAACTCACAAATTTTTAGTCCCAATAAAAGTTATAAATCTTAAAGCCATATTATTAACGTTACTTTCTCAACAGTTTTGATAGTACTGATTTCTATAGTAATAAACAATAAATAATGCGATCTTATCAATAAAAAAATATTAAACGTCAGTAACATAATTTATATAATAAACGACTATATTATGTTTACATAAAAGTATCTGAGGATCATTTTAAATGAAAAGGTATAGCCAAGTTATTTTTCTATTATAGACTAGTTTTGAAAAATAGCATGCGCCTTTGTACCAATTGAAATGATTTACCATTGATTATTTGTAGACATTTTTTGACATTTATCGCACAAAAAATGTCCTAAATGACAATCTCATAATTAATTTCGTCTACCAAGGTCTAACCTCTTAAAGGGTATGAACTCACTGGCGGTAAACCGCGCGGGAAACGCATCATACATAATTATGTTAATAATTGTCAATATAATTACATTCCGCACTCGGCAACGTTGTAGTACCGTTGTTTATAAAAAACAAACATTTGTACATGAATTCATTATCGAAATACAATTCATATTAGACACAATGTCGTTCGAGCGGACCCCATTTTTAGGTGTCGCATTGTTGTCGATTGTGACTGAACTATTATGATAATATAATAATATTATATAAGCCGGGCTTTATAAATATTTCGTTGTCGTCGTCCTCGTTGTCATTCTATAGCAGAGAGTTATTGATGGATCAATTTCGGACCACCTCTAACAATAATAATAGTAATAATAATAATAATTGTTCCTGGTCAAACAAAAAAAAACGTTTTAGAGCATATTTTTGTTTCACGACGTTTTTTCAACCAGAGTTATAACAAATAATATTAATAATACACTCGTCAGCGGAACAAGTGAGCGGCCAGCGACTTGATTCACGTTCACCCGTCACCCCCACTCACCACCAATTACCTCAACATACATCACACAAAACTATTATTATTATTATTATTATTATTGTTATACTATTATATTATTTTCAACTAGCGCGGTGCATGTAGTTTGGTCGCAATCAATCAGTTCGACAATCGTAAAAAGGGCTTTTATATATTATTATTATTATTATTATTTATTATTATATTCGCGGTGTGGCACGCACGCTCGCACGAAAATAATAAAATAATAACGCACATATATGAATATATATATATACTGACACGTACCTATAATATACAACAATCGGACGGGCACAAAAGATTCAGGTGTCTAACAATATAAAAACTGAACCGAATTTTTTTTTCTCTTTTTTTTGTGTCGCTCGCATCGTTGGGGGCGGAGCCAAGGACGACGGAGGCCTTTGTGCCAACAACATATAATTTTCACATCACCTGGGACGACTCGCGCGACAATGGCCAAGGCAAGGTGTTTGTCGTCGTTCATTGTTCGATCACACACACATACATACACATGGTTCTGTTTTTACTTCGCACCGTGCCATGTCTCCAAAGGCGCATACCTACCACATGACGTGTCGCATTATAGTCGGTCGTCGGTAGGGTGTACTTACAATTTTTTTCTTTTTCTTTCGGTGATTTTTTTCCGTGATCAACGCCCACAGGAAACAACACGTTTGCCGCCGCGTACGATTCATCAGAACTGCTGTACACGCCGACACCTCCACCACCTTTGTCTCCATCACTTCTTCTATACGCTCCTGTCCATATTACTTTTATGTATAGGCTGTACAAATGGGAACAACGCGGCGTAAAACAAACCAGACATTGTGGCACGTTCATTGTACGACGTTGCAGGCACCCACGGTTGTCGCCTGACTACCAGTTGGGTTTTCGTATTAAATATATGAAATATTATGCTGTATATTATTATTATTTAATATAATATATACGTGGACAGGTATCTATATAGTCAGAATCGCGAGAAGAATGTGCGACGTCCCGCACAGCACGCACTGATTATAAAAACCGATTTTCGAATCGACAACCCCCCTACGTTCAGCGATTATTCTTTTTGACGTACCTATATACCTACTCACTATGTCTCGATACACTCGAGCACAGTAGTAATATTATCTTAACGATTACTTTTAATTGATATGTAATAAAGCAACCAGCTTTAACTGCTCAATTAATACTAACTTTCGTTTTATGTTCCTACTGGTTTAACATCTTTATATACGTAGGTATTATTAATTTAAAAAAATATATTAATTCTAAATTATAATTATTGTAACTAATAACTTACACCAAATAATTTAAATGTATGTATACTTATCGGTTGTAAAATGGTATTTATATTCGTGTCAAAAAAATTATGTTAGCTAGTATAACATTTTCAAAAAATGATGTGTAAGTAAATTCTTTTTTTTGTTATCAAGAAAAAGTAAAACTTTATTTTGTTTTACAATTTTTTTTTTTAATTTGACGCTTATTCAGTCTAAAATGCAAGTTATACATTCGATTAATTTTGAGATATTATGTTGTTGAGATATTTTTCTTTTTTTACCGTGGCTTTTTTCATATTTTGTATCGTTATAGAACATTATACACTTATATTTTGAATTAAAATGCTCAATACGTATAATAATAGTGATAATTTACAGCAATAAAATTGACATAATACATTTTAAAATATATATAATATACTACATACATAAATCGTTACAGCTACTAACTCTAAAAGACAAACTCAATTATGCTCAATACGGTAACAATAAAGCACTCGGTCGGCTTTATGTATGTTTCAAATAAACACTGGAACGTTATATAAACTTGAGTCAACCTACAACCTGTAGGTTGATATACATATAATGTACGCCGTACCTAATATATGTATATACTCCCTTCTATTATAATGTGTGAATCTTTTGATGTGAGAAAAGTTGTCGAGTCACTGTCCACTACACAGCGTGCACCATAGCCCACAAAATATAACAATTATACGGTGTACAATGCATAACAATACAGATCCGGTATATCCATTATAGCAGGTCAGTTCTCGGAATCACGCAGGGACGACAGGAACAATAGTTCAGTTGTAGGTATCTTCTATACACGAAACGGCGCACAAGAGATTTCAACTGGCGTCGGGCGTTTCACCGTGTATAATATAATATTATATAGGTACAATGCGATATTGTCATCTGACGTTTTGGTGGGTAAATTGGATAGATCCCGGCCGACTTGGGGCGTCGCACGTTGTATTTTCCATCTGTAAATTAAATGGTTTTGTTATCATTATTTTTTCATACAATTCGAAGTGGATTAAACCACTATAATAAACGTTCTTTCAACAGGTCACAATTGGCAGCAGCTTATCGATTCCACCGGAATGACCCGTTTTATTGTAGGGCATAAATATAATAATTAATTGTCCATAAACGTGCACAAATAAACATTAAGCATATTATATCTATTATATACAAATGTATTTCACTTTGAGAATATTTTGAATTCGTAGAAAACGTCTTTAAGTCAATGACAACAATATAATCCTGTGTTATATTTTAAGTATGTTTAGAAAAAAAAGGTTCTCCACAACTACAATATTATAAATTGAGGATAACCAAGAACAAACAAAATATTCACAAGTTAAAACGAACAATATTTTTCAACATGAGTAGTATTCTCTAATGTTAGTATAATATATTTTTTACTACTAAAAGATTATTCACGGGTAGGTAATAACTAATAAATAATACCTACTACTGCCAAGTAATATTTTAACGTGAAATATATAAATTTTTACTTGTTATACAAAAACAATTAACATTTTTTCAATAAAAAGTCAAAAACTCTTAGTGTCTTTGATTTTATACAGAGTGTTTTATATTTATCATGAATGTAACACTATTTTCAGTAATAGTAATTTTCATAGTTAAAACTTTTGGGATCCAAAATTAAATCACAATTTTATATTATAGGTATGTAACTCAATAAACATAGAAATAATAGCTTAATTTTAAACTTAATATAATTAATTTTTACAGATTAATATAAGTAAATTTTATTACTCGTGTCTTTTTTCTCGTAGATTTTTTCTTAAGATTCATTAAGATATACAATATCTACATTTCGTTTTCATCCATTTCAAGAAATTTAACAAATTGTAAATTCCCTCTACATTATTATAGCAGGTTCATTTGTTTAAATATAGTATAGTGTTGTGTTGTAAGTGAACAATACAAAAATAAAATATTAAGGTATAGTAAAAGCAGTCTTGTAAAGTATTCGAATGCAAGTATTTGAATACTTGTATTTAAATACTTTTTGAAGTATTTTAATGGTATTCTAAGTACAATATTTTTAGAGTATTTTTAAGTATTCTGAATACTTTTTAAAATTATTTTTAACATTTAAATATTTGTATTTATTTACCATAAAGTCCGTTTTATTAAATATTTTTCAAAAAAAGTTGACATCAATAAAAATAATATTGTTTTCGTTGAAACTATATTGACCACAATATTATACTCATAGTAATTAATGATTCTTTATCCTAATAATTTTTCTACCTTTACCGTAAAGGTAGGAAAATTGATAAGTGATAACAATAATTTTGCAATAAGTTTTTGAAATTTTTAAATTTAACATTGTTAAAGAAATTATAAAAATCTAAATTTTACACAGTTTTTTTCAATCGTTAATCAAAAATCGAAATTATTGTTTTATTACAAGGAACAGTCAATGTGCTTGATTTTAAAGCACCATGATTACAATATTTTATACATATGATATGTACAAACGTCACTGACGTTAAACGGACAAAGGTATGAAAATAAATCTTACAATACACTCGTTATATTATAGCTACTACTTTGTAGTCTTTTGAGATAATGTTATAATCCGGGGCTTTTTGTCCCAATCCGCCCACATCTGCGATGTATGTGTATAACGGTCATGCACTGCTTGTGTTGACAAAGACTAATGTCTTAAACAATAATGCACTGTTGAAATAACAACTTTTAACATATCACATAATATAAATCCATATAAGTAAAATTTAATGTAATGTCATAAATGTACATAACCGAGTTTAGCAAAGTCGCTCAAGTTTAACAGTCTGTTGGTTACAAACTATATTCCGGAAAACGATGTTCGATTAAAGGTGCTGACTCACTGACGATGATTTCGGTTTTATAACTAATATTACTGCACGGCGGTTTGGGTTTCTATACCACGGTAAAGTGGGTATTATAAGAATTTCAAAAACTCTAAAAATGTGATTAATAAAAGGGCCGCGTGTTGTGCGAGACAATAGTGTAACGACGACGACGACGATGATGATGATGATGATAATAATAATAATAATAATAATAATAATAATAATAATAATAATAATAAT
>NW_020271162.1:1253988-1281685 GCF_002803265.2 Melanaphis sacchari | reverse complement strand
ATAATAATAATAATAATAATAATAATAATAATAATAATAATAATAATGATAATAATAACAAGTATAGATGCCTCTTTTAACGTCTTATTTTCTAACGATTTTTGTGTATCATCCGAAATGGCAGCCAGAACATTTGAGACTATCGACGAGTGCTATATAATATGTTTGAAATATTTATACGTATAATATATATACATATATATATATATATATGTACACTAAACGTCAACACGTCGAACAAAACGTATCCATCAAAACATCTTCTAATATATTATGTCGATTGCAATAAACGCGGTTGAAACCTGATCTAACGATTTTATTTGTACAATAAAATTGTATGCTATACAAAAATAAATTGTTCCGTCTCATCATTGCGGCGTATTTTTTTATTTTATTTTTTTGTATTACGAATGAACGATTCTAAATGTCGATAACCGTTATTTTACCATTATTGGTCTTATGGCACACATGGTATGGTATATTATGATGTATCGCATATTGTACCTGCACTGCTGCAGTATAATATTTGAATATCGTGAAAATTATCATAATTGTTTAGTTCTCGTAATACGTTTGATAAATTCAATAAAAGTATTAGGAATACGATATATTATAGTGTGTTACATAGGTTGTACGATATAGTGCTATAATTCAACTCACGATTGAAGTAAACAGTGTCTCGAACTCTCGAACAAAACGCATCCCCCATAACGAGGCAGTTATTTAGAAAGAATAGTTCATATTTCGTATTTACATTTTTCAGAATAAATCAAAACGAATAAAATATATTATAATGATTTATAGGGAATAAAGAAAAGAAAAGAACACATTGTTGCGATTTACAAATACATGCATTGTATTTAAGCCAGGTGTTGGCAAACTTCTTTGATATACTTCGACTGGTCAATACATTTGTTTACATTTTTTTTTTTTGCTTTTGATATTTTATAAATATTATAGATGTGTTACTGAGTAAAAGTAACGGTGGAGGTAACACGAATTATTTCGATCTCAATAAGCCATTGAATTTAATTTGGATCTTTTTCGCATAAAGGACTAAAGTAACACTTATTTTTTTTTTTTTTGAAAAATTTAAAGTCTGGATACATCTGAGTTTAAATTCGAATACAATTAGTTTTTTTATCGATCTCGGAGTACTCGTCAAAACATCCGCCTCGTCCCCTCATCCCGCCACCACTATAGCTACGACAAAATCACATTTTGACCTCCACTGCGCAACAGTCGCACTTCGGTGGCGAACGGGCGCGGCGGACACACGAGACTTATATTATTATTATGATTCCGCGTACACGCGCATACACGTACCTATAATACGTATAGTAATAATAATAATAATAATAATAATAATAATAATATATAGCCGTCGACGGCGCAGATGGCCACTAAAAATACGAGAAAAATAAACCGTACGAGGAAGAGGGCCCGTCGACAATCGGAAAACAGTGCGCACGGGATAAACATATTTATGTATATATATATATATATATATATATATGCATGTGCATGTGCATGTGCGACAATACGCCGGGTGCATGTGTATAGGTACGCGAGTTTATAATGTGTATATACATATATACGTATAGTATAGGCGACATACACACGCGATATTGTACGTGTGCACAATAATAACAATAATAATAATAATAGCGGTCCGATTGATTCACAAAGGAATATTTCGCGGAGGGCGAACGAGCGCACAAAAGAATTCGAACGCGCGGGGAGTATAGTAATAATAATAATAATAAATGCAGCGCGTCCATCCCGACCGCCTTAGCGCGCGCACACCTCGCGACGGTCTCGCGCGATTTCTCTCCCGAAGAGTGTTCGGTCCGGCGAATAACACTTCGCTGTACGTGTATAGTAATCATTTTAAATCGTGATAATAATATTATAAACGCGTGTACGTTACGACGTGCAGCGCGGGATACGACAGACTAGCGCGCGTCGATGAGCGGCGATTTGATGTTATTTTTTTCCCTCTTCGTCTCCTCGTTCTGTCGTGCATAGGTCTGAGAGTATCTGATCGTCGTCGGCCAGAAACGTGGTCGACTCGACGACGGTCGACGGTAAGCCCGGGTAGAACCAGCTGCTGCTGCTGCTGCTGCTGCTGCTGCTGCTGCTGCTGCTAGGTAGCAAGTGCGAATCGGTGGGCACCACTACTGCGTGTTTCGGTAGATTATAAGACGTATATTATGCGCTTCGATTATTGCTCGAACCCGTTTTAATAAAGGGTTTCGGGTCGGTAAAATTTCTCAAGACTCGGCCGATCGGTACTTGCCCGGTTCGGGTCGCCAGATCGGGCACCGGTCGACGGTTTGGACTACACGAAAGTTATACATTCCGACACATGTCCAAACAGATTTAGGTAAAATGAGTCACAAAAATCGTAAAAAAAAATATACTTCATACCATAAAAATCAGTTTATAACTCACGACTTGAACTTCTTGGTACCACATTTTTTTTTTTAACAAATAATATTGTCTGTTGAATATTTTGATAGTGAATTTATTGATTTTGGTTTTTTTTCTGTTTAAAAATCGTATAAAATAACCGGTCATAAGTTGAACATATAATGTATATCGCAATCATCCGTATGATAATGTTGTATTGCATTTTCTACGATCAAAAGGAAAAGTAGGAAACAGTTTATCCTATTCCTTTGATACATTGTAGTACATATATTAAAAGATAAATAAACAATAATGTTATGAAGATTTCATACGAAAATAGTCTCGAATTTCGTGTACGCAGAATTTTCTGTTTTTTTTTCTTTTTCTTTTGCATTGTCGTGTCAAAATTATTATTACAACTACAGCAGTATAACAGCTCTTTTGGCAATAACTCTTTTTAGAAACTCTTCGTGCAATTTATTTTAAATGACACGAACAATTGTGATTGAAACCGTGTATTGTTTGTATACTTACGTATAACGAGTAAAAACGTGTATGAGACATTAACAAATCAAATGCTATACAAATACTTTTGATTGAAATCGTTATTGCTTTTTATCTCAAAAACGCATCTGTGCGTACAATAGCTTGGAATAAAGTCGAAACACAATATGATGATGTCTTGTGCTCTTGTGCGCACAACAAGGCTTTCAACTGTGTACAGTATACGAGAGTATATGACGCATTGTTTATCATACTTATTTTGCAATGGGTAGGAACATTATTCAATTAGAGCAGCAAACGGATTTTAAAATTATCACTTTATTTTAATGAATGTTGTAATTTGTAATTTGTTTTATTACTAAGTAGAAAGATTTTATTTTGATTAATAAATTCAATTTTGTTTTCTCAATTCCTTCGCATCACATTTTTAATTTTTTACCCTATTGTCATAAACATAAGAAATGTATGTTTAGATTTGTTGTGCTGGTGGAGTTTGGAAAAATCTCCGAACCGATAGTAGTTTTGAGTAATTGGAGTTAACAGACATATACGTACACCATTTGTAGAATTATTTTTATTTTGTTGCAATGTCCCAAATCCTTTAAAAATACTATTGAGTACAAGTAGATAAAATATTAATCTTGTTATAAAAATATCACTGGTTAATATTTTTACTTTTTATCATTTAATTATTTATTTACATTTTACTATTTAACCAAATGATTTATACACATTCGTATACCATGCACACTAGTAAGTATTTCCACTATAATATACATAGACTACTAGTACAGTTTTACATTATTATACAATAAAAATATAATATATACTATATAGGAACTAAAATTTAAAATGTTATTATTTTAGATTTATTACCCGATTACAAGTACCTACTTAATGTAGTGAGTAGTTATGTGAAAAATATTATAAAACGATGTAATGGCGTCACATTTGGATATCTGACTCAATTTGTTTACAAAAAAATCAACTATCAAATCATTTTTTTTTAAATTTGAGTATCTATACAATGATATATAAAAAAATGACATAGGTACCTGCAAAATAAGGGTGCGAACTAGATGCTGAAAATAGACTATTAATTGAACCACTTGATGTGGACTTTTAGCTGGTAACAATGACAACGACGACGACGACGATTATAATAACAGTTAGAATGGTCGTTGAACACAGGAGTTGAACAGACAAGGTCTCATCGTTTAAGTACTGCAACGTATAAATCATATCTCTCTTTATACATATTATTGAAGTCGACTAGAAATTTAATCGGCGGTGGCGTTTTTATTCTATTATATACGATTATTATTATATTATATTGTACACGCGAGATTGTCTCGTGTATGTATACAATAATAGGATAGGTAATAATATGGCCCCACTACCACTATTTACGCGCATAGGGGGGCATTGTTTATTTAATTTAACGCACTTATTATATTCATGTTACCACACCGCTTTGCGTGTACAATATAATATAATAATATTAAATATATCGTACGGACATAACAGTTATAACGTTATGTTTATAATACACCTTTTGACTTCATCGAATTAATGTTTTCTATTCAATTCATTTATTATACGACATGCAAAATGCTATCTGTCGAATTAATATAATTTGTATTGTTAAGACGTACGTAATTTTTTTGTGTGATCCCATACGCATAAACAAGACTTGTCCGACACGATGGATCGTAAGTTTCTAATTTCTGTACAATAAATACGCCGTACGTTTTTTTTCTAATTAAATTTGTCGGGCTCTTGTAATTAAATACGTAAAATACCTATAATTATCTTGTTTCTAGGCGCAGACTGATAGAAATAAATTTCATAATATCCAAACTTTTTGATGGAATAATAATATCATCTTATCCTTAATTATAGGTACTTTAACTAAATACATTTTCACAGCTCTCAATATTTGTTTTATTCTTGTCCTATATTCTCGATAAAAACCCACCGTACTTAATTTATGGTTATAATAACCACATAGGTCGTATTTTCTTAACTTTATATAATAATTCTATAAACAATATGTTTGTTTATCTGTGGTTATGTTTACATTTTACTCTGTTGATACCTATAATGTACTTTTAAAAGTTCTTTTCTTATTCTCAGGTCGTAACATTTAATTAAGGTTATTTAAATTATATTTTTTATATTGTATTAGATACTCATAAGTATGCCTGTATGTACTCATTTTTATATGATCGTATATTGTAGTATACGTATATTATATACTGTACTTGAATCCCATTCGTGCATTTTTGTAAATGAATAAAAAGTACTATACAATGATATTACGTGACTTGAGAGAACGAAAATGTTTTACTTTACAATACAATATGGAAATTATATACAGCAGAGACGCGTTATAACCACGGGTACGCATCCTCCGCGGAATAAACAACGAGGAAAATATAATATAAACCACCGTTGTTTGTACCGCTTAATCCCTCAATTTTGTGATCCGGGTAAGTACGAGTATACCCATACACAACGAATTGTATATAATATATTATATGCGTCTCATAATAATATCATTGTTTGCACTTGCAGTCGTCTATAGGTATCTGGTTTTAAGTAGCCTACCTGTAGGTGACACAAAGAACATAAAAAAAGGATTTGGCGGTTCGCGTGATCGAATAAATTTAACCCATGTAAGAATGCTTATTGCTGATTTATATTTTATTAATACGTGTATTTGGTGAAATGACCGTAGCGTGTAATATGGTCTATTATACTTTTTGTTGTCATTTATTCTGGTATTCGGTCAAAATATCTAAACCAAAATATTTTTTTCCTTTAACGATTTTACGAGCGTCATGCATTTGTGCGAATTACCTGTTTACCCACATAGTAAATGTTATGTATTTGAGCGTATTTCTTATGATGCATTTAAGCGATAATCGGGAAAAAAAAGTCTCAATGAAAAAAAATCCCAGAAAAAAATTTACCAAATACTTATTCTTATACAGTTTTACAGTTATATTTTTTAATTTTAGTGGGTAATGCATAAAATGCTTGTACATATTTATATATCTTTTATTTACCATAATTTTATATCATTTTAAAAAATGTTTGCTGTATGAAAATGATCCGAATGCTGATGAAAGAGTTTTAATGTTAGCCACTGATAATTATTTGTCGTTATTGGCCAAATCCCTGATGAATGATTTATCGATGGAAATTTTATTCTCGCCCCTGAATTTTTCATATTATGTCATTTGTGTACAAATAAATTCTATATTTTCACATCAGTTTATTGCATTCTGCAATAATTGCATAGGAATCATAAGTTTTGCATAACATTTTTTTCAGAACTCATACACATTAACAGATGTTTGTATCATTTGTGTCAATTGATATACATATAGAAAAGTTCAGAAACTTAGTTTGTCAACAATTTAAAAAAGAAGATATTGTTAAGTCTTTATTTTAGATATTTAATTCATGACGGGTATTTTGATCCAGAATAATTTATTTAGTATTTTTTGCTTTTTTGCTTGTGAAGATATTTTGAATTTTTTGATTTTTTTTAGATCGTGTACATATAATATTCGTTTTATGCATACACCATACCCGTACAGTCATTTGTTGGCCGTAAGCTGTGAAAAATCACTACTTATACACTTTCATGCTCGGCGAATGTTTTTTGCGGCTCTTTGAAGCATAACAATGTTCACCGCACACCCACAAAATAATAATGACGCTTTTAAAATAAAACATATAAGAGACGCAGTCGGCACACCCCTAGTAAATATTTTGCACTTTTAGTAGAACAAGCCAGTAAACAGTATAATAATATAGTGTATATACCAAATATTATAATATCACCGTATTTTACACAAATCTAAACATTCATGAAATCAATATGTTTAAAACGTTTCTTGTCGCAAAAACATTTATTTATATATCCGGGCTGCACATGCCAACTATATAATAGTGTTTATGTATTAAACGTTCTTATTGTGTTACAATCGTTTGTGTCTGTCAGTGGTGGATTTAACGGAGCGAATATAATGACAATGGACTTCGCTGAATCGGCCATTGTACACCCTTGAACTTGACTATTCACAATTTTTTTTAACTAATATCAAAAACAAAAAAATATTTTATTTACTAATTTCAGAAATAATATATCGTTTATACTCTTCGAGTACCTATGCATAGTGCCACCGACTGTGGTAATAAGTAATAACTATAATAATTACATTTCAAACAGATTTACAAAGAGCAGAAAGTAAAGCGAAGTCTTACAAACTTACAGCCAAATAGTATTTACATATTTTTTTCTTATTCGATTCTAAACATTGTTCTTCAAAAGTTATGTTTCAAAATGCAAAATACACATGTCTTATGCTACGCATAGTTATAATTTGTATTGTGAATCTCATAGACAGTTACCTAATGTGGTTTATTTCGAAATATTTATTTAAAAGACGAAAACATTGACCTGACCCCGATTAATTATTTTTACATATGTAATGTCTGTACCTAATACTCTTTGTATTGTTTATGTGCAGACCAATCCTTTTTCCTGAAATTCTCCACTGTGTGTTACTATATGCGTATGCATTATTATGGCATAATAGTAATATTAAAATCTGTCAGATTACATTTCTTTACTCTGAACGGTTGCATCGTATCTTGGACGTTTGAGTTTGTGAATCGGTTGTCCGCAGAACGCGCACATAAAGTACCACATTTGCCGCGACACACGTTTAATATGAATATCCCTATATGTAGCTATAGTGAGTATTCTACGATAATAATAACTTTATTAAATGTCGGACGTTATCATGTATGACGTGCGGCAGGAACCCAGCTGTGTTCTTGGGACTGCGGTATTGTCAGAAGAAACAAACACCTGTACCAGCGTATATGGATGTGCGCGTTTACATGATACAGGTATATACGATACAACGTCTAACGCATTTATTCCCATTTATTTAAGGGTAGCTATATGTATATTTGGTAGCTCGCCGCAGTGTAGATCTAAAATAATTCTTCACACGATAAACGATCGCTGCTCAGCTCAACCATGTTATATATATATATGTTAGCGGTAATGTATGTAATACGTTATTTTATTAAATAACTAGTTATTCTATAAAATTCCTAAATATGTTCGTTAATATATAAATTACACGGTTTTACTAGTTAATATATAAAATACCGATTGGGTTTTCGTTAATGTATGAAATTTATATCATTAGGTAGATATGACCGGGACTGGATTAGATAACATACAAAATTTGTTACCGTTGTTGTTATTAATAAAAATAATAAGATAAGATAGTATTGAACCACACCATTTGGAATAGACTAGACTTATTCGTGTGACAGTGTACTGCGAGTTTACTTACTAGTTAGTTTAATCATTTTTAGTGTTGTATAGTGTAATAACTAATAAGTGTGCTTTAAAATGAAAACCAAATTTGATACAATTATAAAAAATACAACAACAGAACGTAATAACAGCACGTTTTTGCTGAAAGAAAAATATGATTCCTTAATAAGTGAAGTGAAACGTATTAAAACAGGAAAAAAAGAATCGCCACGTGATTATTGGTTAGTACAACGGTATGATGTGATAGAAGTGCAAGGTAATGAAAAACTTATACGTCCAATGAAAGAAAATTCTGATATTATATTTTACGTCCACGACGAAGAATTATATGATATTTTACTTAACATTCACCTATCTATTGGACATGGTGGTAGAGACAGAATGATGTATGAACTCAAAAAAAAATATAAAAATATTACTCAATCAAACGTCAAAATTTTTTTAAATTTATGTGAATCATGTGTAAAAAAACAAAAAAGTGAAAAAAAAGGTATCGTGACAAATCCTATGATTTTTTCTGAATTAAATAGTAGATGTCAATTAGATCTTATTGATTATCAAAGTCAAGCTGATGGTGAATATAAATTTGTGTTGGTGTATCAAGATCATTTGACTAAATTTTGTATTATAAAACCATTAAAATCGAAAAGAGCTGAAGAAGTAGCATATTGTCTCATAGATATTTTTACGGTGTTCGGTGCTCCAAGTGTACTACAAAGTGACAACGGTCGTGAATTCAGAAACCAAACAATAGATTCATTAAAAGAAATGTGGCCTGAATTATCTATTATTCATGGCAAACCTCGCCACAGTCAGTCCCAAGGATCAGTGGAGAGGGCAAATCAAGATATAGAGAATATGATAATTACCTGGATGAAGGACAACAACACAACAAAATGGAGTGAAGGGCTAAGGTTTATTCAATTTATGAAAAATAAAGCTTTTCATAGGGGGATAGGACGAAGTCCTTATGAAGCTATGTTCGGATGTTCCCCAAAAGTAGGAATTTCTTCAAATACTCCAGACAATATTTTGAAAGTTTTGAATACAGACAAAAGTTTAAATAATAAAATTAACAAAGATTTAGAGAAAAATAACTGTAAAATATGCAAACATATATTTATGGAAAATGAAGGGAATACCGAGGAAGAATTGTGTCAACTTTGCATAAATAAAGAAAATATTTCCAATAAAAGAGAAGAAGCAAAAAAAATGCTTAGAACGTCAAGCTAAAAGAATGAAACTACAATCAGATATGTCTCATCCACCTGCTCTTCAAGGATGTAACGTACGAATCAAAATTCCAGATGTTGACAGGTCAAAATGTGATCCACAATCTATAATTGCAATTGTATTAGAAAAAACAACCGACGGATTTTATCGCTTAGGTAATTTTTTTTTAATTTTTTTATTAATAATTCAAATAATTTTGTTTTAGGAACTAAATACGGTATACTAAAACAACATTACGCGAGGTCACAATTTAGTTTATGCACAGAAAAGTTTATTACGCTTAGTGACGTTCCAGATGTAGATATTTGCCTTCGAAAAGCATCCGAATCCCAATCACTTGGTAATGGACAAGGGTTTTTTAAATGTACATGCCAACAAAAGTGCACCACAAAACGGTGCATATGTTTAAAAAATAATTTACTTTGTAATTCTAAATGCCACCCAAAAAGTTCCTGTACTAATAAATAAATTGTAAATTTAAAAAAAAAATTAATATTAATATTTTATATAATAATAAAACTTTTATTCAATAATAGTTTTCAATACATTAACTAAACCATTATTGTTAGTTTATAAAATATCTAGTTGGTATGTAGAATAACTAGTTGAAGTATATATTTATGGATTCATTCAATACATTAACTGAAAGTACCCGTAATTCTATAAAATAACTAGTTATTCTATAGAATTACGGAATTTCATACATTAACGCTAACATATATATATATATTAAAATATTATACGTGTGCGTTTTGTACCCGCGTGAATATGTAACCATCTATATACGCAGTATTGTATTTCTTGCACTTCTGAGTAAAAATTCGGTTGGACCAAAAGAGAAACTCAAATATTTAATTGAACGTTTTTGTGTATCTTCATTCTATTGAAATTCACGAGTTTTCGTTCGATATATTTTCATAGCAAATATATTTATTTTTTTCGTAGGTAGTCGTCGATAGACGTTTTCTAGTGAAAACGTTTCTTCGATTCATTTTCGTTTATATTACATCACATATAAATATACGACACAGAATTTTAAAATGAAACTTTTATTTTGCATTCCTCACTTTTTTAAGGTTTTACATTCATCATCTCGGAGGCATTTTCTTTTAAATATTATATTTCAAAAGTTGGAAAAATATAAATTTAAGTAGGACAAATTCGTTATATTTGAAATATTATAATATGCAAATACATAATATTTTTTTTACAAGTACGTCCCGCTTACATCATTGTTCATTGTACGTCGTTTGTACGTGTGTGTTAAAATTCATAAATTATAACAAAATAAAATATTGAATTATTCTCACATCACTTAGTATATATTTTTATTGAGTAAATCAGTGTTATTTATTTTTCTAATGTAATTTATATAATTGGCTGTTTTTCATGAAAATAAAAACAAATAATTTATACTACACTGGTCACGTATTGATGTATTATATAATATTATAATTCTAGACGGCGTTTATCTTGCATTACTATATTCGAATATATAAGTAATAGACATCAAATATAATAATTGTCAAGAAATTATAAAAAAAAATAATAAAATTATGACTTTAATTACTCACTTATTTTTACCTATCAGTCAAAATTTTGTATGATTACTTATTATTTATTAGTAGTTGGTTTAATCCGTGTCGTTATGTTTTACTATTAGCATCTAAATAACATCAACACCGATTAGTGACACTATTAGCATTTAGACTGTGTAACATTGAAGATGAAACGTATCTTATAACGCTTATATCTACAGTTCATATTAATATTTTAAATAATATAGATAAACCTATGACCTATCTATATATTATACAGTTATAAAAACTATAAGCACTGAATATAATTTTTTAAACTTACATCTTAATCTATGGTTATAACTTTATCAACTATATTTAACAATTTAACTATTAAAGCCCCACTATTTGTATCTTTGGTTTTACTCCCTCCTTCATCAATTCGCTAAATGTATATTACATATAACATCCCATCTCGTTGAAAATTTCTACTCACACCATTGCACACGTCTAAGAAAAACATTTTTATTTATTTATCATAATGCCTCAAGAAGAAAAAGTAAGAGTATTAAGAACTTTTAAAAACTATTGGTATTTTTACTTGACTTGTTTTACACAACCATAGATATAAACTTATTGGATTTTATTTAAATGAATGCATTACCATTGTAATTTAAATCATGTTTACTATTTATTTAAATAAGTTACAATATGGAATCATACTATCATCCGATTCAAAATACCAATTATGTCACTGTAGTTTTGAAGTACCTATCACTGCAGTTAGTGCAGCGGTTCTGGTTCAGAATTACCTACAGTGAACGGTGAGAGTGTTTCTCGTTTAAATTTAAAGCCTCGCTATTAGTACCCGGGTTTCTCGCCAAAATTCACTAAAATGTATAGCTATACTTATATCAACTTCTCCCATTGAACTTTTTCGAGCACGCCACTGTATCTAATGTAATTATATTATTATGTAAGAATTACACGTTATATTACGTGGACTGTAATATAATTATTGACCATAGTGCATAATATTCTAATATTTATACGTCTTTTACTCTTGTATAACTGTCACATAGAAACATCTGTTTTTAAACTAAGTTTGGAACAAACTTAGTTTTATACAACTCCTTTATAATAGTACAGTTTAATAATTGTAAACGTCAGTCGTGGGTCACAAAAGCCGTTATTATCGGTGTGTACTGGTAGAATAAAGATCCTTTAGAACATTTGAAACAATAATTATCTCTCGGGATGAATCGGGATTTATATATAATATACATATTACATGTCATGTAACTGCTGGTCTTCGTGATTGTCAGATCCCTATAGGGAAGATAGTTAGCTGTTTTCGGATGATAGATGTTGATGGCGCGATGTTAATAGGCGCCGGTCACATACATAAATAATTAAAAATATATAATATGCTCTTGGGGCGGAAAAGAATTATAAAATATACGATGTGAGAATATTGCACAAGCAATTGCAGACAATGATGATGGACAGCGGGTAAAGTGTCAACGAACCAGCACGTGTTCATTTCAATTTAATATTATATTATTTAAATTAAAGCGGATGATAATAAAAACAATTCGTTTTATATATTTTACACATCAATAATTATTATAGGCATTCAAAAACTCAATCAGCAAAGCGCGAAAACCCTATAGTGTACAAGCAATTATGTGCAGATTTAAAATCAAAGACTATAATTCCAACATTATTCAACGGAGAATCATCAACAAACGAACACTTTTTTGTTTGCAATCTCATTAATATTTATCTTTTTACACTACCCGCGCGTGTCTTTGACACCTCGAGGTAAACCCGTTAATAATTTATGATCTATACACACAACGCAGGGTGAAGAAAATTATTTATAATATGCGTTAAACGTACATAATTTTTTACATAGAAATACTGAGGTCCACAGTCTGATTTTGTTGAACTCAACATTTATTTTTAAATTAATACTCCATTAGTAACAGTTGTCAAATTGTAACAAAAAATCAAAATTTTTAATTCAACTCTTCAGTCTTACCATCAACATTAATGTTTCTATTTTTGAGATGCTAGGTTGACGTCAGCATGACATCTCTAAACTTTTAAATAAAAATTCACCTTATTCCACCAATCATTAACTTAAATGTTAATTTTAGTAAATACACAATATACTTATGCATTAAATATAATATATATTATAGTCTATTTTTAAATTATTAACAATCTTCTTCTTTTTACCGGAACGGTTTAGATCTTATTAAGTATATCGAGTCGAGTACTCATCTGAGTTTAAAAATAGTACGTCAATAGAAACCACTTAACTTCAAAAAAAAAAAAAAAACTGAAAGTTATGTCAAGACGATTCGTGGTTTCTAAATGGTTTACTTTTTAACTCTGGTTGTAGTAATAATATTATATTCTAGTAAATTACTCATGACGTATACATAATACGTTTGAGTGATATTTGTTAGACGTGTAAAAATAATATAATTTACCAGCATATTTCAGTTGTGCGTTTAATCTTTATATAAAATCACTTAATTATTTTTTCACCTAGCTGGCTCAACACAAAATATAATATTCCGTTATGACGTATATAATAGATTTAATACACTGGCCTATCAAAAATTACTGTGACGAGTGGCTTGTTATTGCATCAACATAGTAATACTTTACATCACACGGTATTTGCCGTCGGCTCTTTTATTTTAATTGTTTTTATTCAATTGTCTTCAACACACGTTTCAGTACCTAATCAACCGCATCAATAAGGTAAGTGTTACATACGACCGGTCTATTATGATGTCGGATGTCATGCAACGACGATTAAATGCAATAAAATGACCCATGGCCTAACTAAATAACTTAACATCGGTTCGTTTGCGTTTTGCGATAAACAGGATCGATAAGGACATAATATATAACATCATAACACTATTAAATCAATTCACGACGGATTTATATCGAGATAAGTAACAAATTTAGAAAATGTCCGATCCATACTTAGTGACCTATTGCGTGGCGTGTCGTCAAAAGACGTCGTGGAGCGGTCAGCCGACACTGAATCAGACCCGAAACTGTAAGGCCGGTCTGCGTGGTGTATGCGTCAAGTGTAACAAAACAAAATTCACGTTCGTCACCACGGTCTACTACTGTAGCAAACGGTAAGCGACGCGTTAGTCATGGTCCGGTGTTGATATACCGCGATTAACGTTCATGAAACACAATATGATAATATATTAGTACTTCTATGGTTGTATGATGTCGTAAAAACGTACGTTTTTAGATCTACTAATACTTATATTTTCACCAATACCCAAGTATAATAACTAAAACTATCAGTTAAGTCGGGTTTAAATCTTTACTTCGTCTGCCGGGTCGTTTCGTATCGTATTTGAGCTAAACCTAAGTCTAGACATTTTCTCGTTGCATGAATGAAAATATTATGATTTCAACGATCATTTAAAATACGATAAAATAGGCACACGAAACGACAGACAGCGTAACTGTGAACCATACTTGCCATAAAATGAGTGTATTATATTGTACATAAATTTTAAATTTTTTTGAATTTCAAATCGTTTTAACGGCATCGTACTAATATAATGTAATACACAACGTTACGGCATAAGTCTATAAATTGTTTGTCGATAATCATTTGACGTGGACAAGGATCACTCGGGCTCTAATCCACGTGCAATATCGTTTTTCGATATCAATAATACAAAAAAATAATAATAATAAATAGTAAGTTCACATTTAAAAACGTAAAAATTGTTTTCATGTTTTTTAAGCTAGTAAAACTTTTTTTACCTATACAATTGTTTGTGGTGTTGAAAAAAATAATAACGATATTCCATAATCCTTTTTTTTCCTGTTCAACTTCAATATATTATATTATTATACGTAACAGTAGCCATTTAAACTACTTGTATTACCAGGCCGTTGCATTATAAAGTATATAATTTAATAATCATTCAACAATCAACAGTTAGATATACTGATATGAGATATCTTGTAAAATTCTTATGCCTTCGTAATAAAATATATTAATGATAAATATTTAAAAAAAAAATTATTATTTTTTAAATTTCATTAAAAATGTTTTTATCAAAAATTTATCAAAATTATCGTCTGGACGTTTACCAGACCGGCACTACCGTACTGGCGATTTTTTAGATAAACAACCAATGAGGGTTCAAAACCAATCATTTTTTCAAAGCCAAAATATCATTCAAACAACGCTGAACCGTGAAATAAATTACTACACATGGCCCGTAAACGAAATAATAATTATTGTTAATATATAGTATTTTTGTTCATTTACGATCCGATGTTTGAAATACAAACAAACTCTTCACTAATGTATAGTTTCGAAAATAAATTGATAATGTGGTTCTGTACATTTTATATTTGGTTTGCAGGCAAAATCTGGCGTCTGGGTCAAGTACGTGTTGAAGGAAATTTGACCAATTCAAAAATTATACGTATTAAATTTTACAAAAAATAAATAAATTTTACGGTTTTAATTTTTTTTTTTTCAATTATTTATGACATAATATTATAAACATATACTAGCAGTCGTGGTAACTACGTACACACAACACTAAGTTTTACATTATGGTAACAATAACAGTTAGCATCTATAACCTATCCTCCAGCTAGTACCTATTATTTTATTTCTCAGTTACAAGTTACTAATATGTCTGCTGTAGTTCCATTGATCAATGTCAACATAATAAATACAATTTTTAACAAATTACATAAAACCGTAGGTGTATTATATTAGCATCATCTAATTTGAAATTAAATACTTTAGCGTTGGAGGAGCAGTGCTTGGAGCAAATCGACTCCTAATCGTAATGATTAATAGTGGCGTACCAATAATATCAAAAATAATATATAGATATTTTATATTTTTATCAACATCCCGAATTGACAAATTTGTAAACGAATACGTGGTGCCGTGGTTCCTCAAAAGAATTACCCGACTATTAAAAATTTTAAAGTTATAATAATATGACTAAAAATTACAATATAATATTAAATATGAAATCGCTTATGTACGTTTTATCAGTATTGTGTATTTGTGTATCATTTACATAATCGTATTTAAAATATAAGTTATAACATTATGATATTAATAAGAGAACAGACAAAACCGCACAAGTTATATAAGTCCATCTTTCTCTATGATTAATTAATCTTTGAACTTATATATATACTTTTTTCATTTTTTATAAAATATTTACCTTAAGTATTGAAGCAGAATCCAATCGATGTATTACAAATTATAATATTATACTCCCAAAGTAACTATATCACATAACTATGTAAGAAATATGACATTTTGTAATTTGTGGTAAGTACTTGCTAAGTATTCTATAAAATGTATTTATTTATTTTTTCAAGTTTTATGTCAATCGATTTTATTGTGAATAACTCTAATAATATGATCTATTTATTTGAAAATTAATGTTTATATTGATAGGTGTTTTACTTCAAATTTACTAATAAAAACTTACAAGTATGGAATACTTTCATATGTTATAATAAAAGAAAATCAAACTATAAAGTAAAAATTATTATTTTATATTATTATGTTTAATAATAAGTGATAAATATAGGGTAACGATGTGTTGGTGAATTGAAGCCTCCACTAGTTGCTTTTGCTTTTTTTGCTTTTAAGAAAATGTAGGAATAGGCTTAGCTCTGCTTCAAGATTTGAGGGATAGTAGCGCTATTTTATAACTTAAAATAATACTATTATCACATTCCAAACGGTGTAGTGGAAATAAGTATAACTAGATAATAAAAACAGGTCGCCGAAAGAGAAAGCGTATTTAGTCTAGCGAATTTAGACTTAGAAATATATTTCAGCACATAGACAATGGAAATTATAGCCAACAAATATAACAGGTTAAGTGTTGACGGTTATACAGAGACTAAGGATAATATACTTATACAAGTAACAAGTATAATATTATATTAGCAGTTCGGCTCCGATCAACGAAGCTGCGCAATGTATACAAATGTCAAAAATTGAAGGTTTCACAATATGACGGACTGGAGTGAGTATAGTCATGAGGAGAATTTCATCATGGTATAATGTCTTGAGAACGTCAATCATAATATTATTCAAATTATAATTGTCGATAACCTTAATTGCTTATACGTATGTACACGTACTACAACATGATCTACAAATAGACGTGCATGATGGAAACTTTTGACACGTAATTGTGGGAGAGGAAAAATGTGACACAAAATTACAATATTATGTCTATAAAATACTATTATAAAAATTCGGTAAAAATGTCAAGTCTCTGCGGTTATATGAATAACCGTAGAATGCACATCGTAGATTGTACCATCGCCTTTTGTGAATAATATTACAAAAAAAAATAATAATAATAACAAAATTAATTTCATTGAAAAACCATAGTGATGCATAAGTATTCTCGTTTACTCGCTGTCGTTTTTTTTTTTTTTATTTTCATTATTACTAGTTTTATTATGGATCAAGTACTGGAACCTTTCTACTCCTAATCGCCGAATTACCAACTAGACTAAATTTACCATTCTCCGAAGAAAAAACAATTCACACACAACTTCAA
This sequence comes from Melanaphis sacchari, assembly GCF_002803265.2. NCBI lineage: Eukaryota > Metazoa > Arthropoda > Insecta > Hemiptera > Aphididae > Melanaphis > Melanaphis sacchari. Next base: position 1,264,025 of record NW_020271162.1, on the reverse strand, counting down.
TATTGCAATTTAATATACAGAAATACAGAATCAAATAACCTCGCTACGCTCAGAATCGAAAAATCAAAAAATCACGTCAAAGGTCTACGACTATATGACTTTGCGTAATTTGCAGAGATGCGGGGCCTCTCTACGAAGGGGTTCGATTTTCTAAACGACTGTAGCAGCGGGACGAGTTACTGTATAATATAATGTATAATATAATAAATGACAAACGAATTGTTCGAAAACGTCTGCCGACCGCGTCGTTCTCAACGGATATAGTAATAATGTGTGACACATACGATATCATTATACGTTTATACAATGTACGCGTAACATGCGTGTCGAACATTCTCCGTCAATCGTTTAATCAGTGCGCAGCCTTTTTTTAGATCCATATCGAAGGTCAAAGTATCCGGTGCGCGATGTATAGATTAGCGAAAAGTCTGCGCTGGGCTCGCCCTCCGTTTAACGGTGACGTGTACGTTAAAACCTGCCCATAGTAATAATATATACATATATATATATATATATATAAAAACAATCGTTCCGGAGAAACGACAAAGGGCTCTCGCGAAAAAGGGATGTGCCTACAGGCACGACACGTGGTTAAGAACCCGCGACCGCGTTATAGCGGTCTACCTGTGTACAATATTAAAATATTGTACAGGCGACCTTTTACCGAGCGATAATCGTTTTCCGACACGATCGGTTTCGCGATCCGACGCCACAATATATAATGTTATATTATTCTCACCGCGAGATTTTCGCACGAGATTCGTATGCCGTTGTCACATGTTAGTCTCTCTCTCTCTATAGCGATCGTATGACACAATGCTTGCTGCAATGTCGTTTTCTAACATTTCACCGGAACCGTGTGTGTTCGATATAATGCCTGGTTATAATACGACTGTACCGCAATTTTATTGTTGTGTTATACCGTTCGCTGGCCTTTTCCGCCGCGATACTTCATTTTCGCCCGACGAATACAATATTTAGAAAACGGATTTATGCGAAAATGCATAGAATTACTATTAGAATATTGATTATTTGAAATCTGATATGAAATATGTGATATTAAAATCATTCTATTATTAAAACAATATCAATTTAATTTTACTCGGTTTGCGCGTTTGTAATTATTTATTTAAGCATATTTTTATTATAAGCTTATGTTTTTAGAAGATTCGATATCAATCGTGTTTATAATAAGTTTAATACATTACAGGCTCTCTACTAAATATGTGCGTGCGAGTCTTATACATTTATACGTAATAAGTAATAACTTATGAATGATCACTTACAGCAAGTTCACATACAAGTCAGCAACGCAATACGCAAATATTAATTATACATTGTTTTTTTTCCTTTTTTTGTCAAAAGTATTAATATTTTATCAATCATATATTAACTAATCTAGTTACCCGATGCAATTTTTGAAAAAAAACTTTAATTTGTCATGAAGTTTACTCTAAATCGACTTCTTGTATTTATTAAATTAATTTTTTACTTCAATATTATTGATACATAATAATTTTCGTGAATATTTAAAAATTAATTTTTTTATATAAAATTATTCTCTAATTATGTATAACACCCGCTGTGTATATAATATAAAATATATAAGATCGTCATTGCAACAAATATACTATATAAATGATATAATATATGGTCCACAATAGGTCCTCTGTAAACTAATTTCATAGAATTTCAAATTTATAAAAGAAGGTAATTTACATCCGAACTTAAGTAGGGATGCATTTTGAAAAAAATTTTATCTTGCAAGATATAAGTAACCTACTATTAAATAATAAATATTATGGGCTAAGTTAGCGTCCTATAGTCACTGAGTATCTTATGCGTTGTAATATATTTTTTAATTTTAATATTAATATTTTTTAATTTATTTTTATTTTGAATGGGTGGAGAACGCAAGAAAAACTCAACAATAACTATCATTGGCGTTCGGTAAATTACAAAATAGAAAATTTCGTTCAATCAAAGTTCCTTCTTGTTTTTTTTTTAACGTTAAGTTTTTTAATTTTTCGTGATCGTATAATATAATATACCCAATAAGTAATATTACTCATGTATATGTTCAGTTAATACAAGTCTTGTGTAATACGCTACTGTAACCTTCAAAGTGCATGAAAGACTTCACTTTTGTGGCTTTTAATACACATTCGTGTATCACCAGTCACCACTGATAATTTTTTAGGACTCTCTTGTGCACTATACCAATTTCCAGATAAGATATTGACAAGGTAAGCGCATACCTATATATGAATACCGCATTGGCTTCAAAGTCGTTTTATTTATTAATATATTATTATTACTATATACACACTTTAAACGCCCACGGAGATCAGAAGGTTTTATGGTTAACAAACCAGATTAACATAATATCAATAGATTATAAACTAAAAATTTATTTTTCAACTTATTATTATTACCTATATGCAGGAATAGATAAAATACATCATTTCGTATATTTCAAATATAAAATATGTATTTGAAAAATACTTCAAGATACAAAATAATTAAGTTTAAATTCGTAAATTAAATATATTATTAAAAATAATTTTGAATAAATAGTATGATTTAAAAACTTGAGAACGAGTGATTTTATGTTTTTAAAAGTAAAATACTATATTATTCACAAAATTAAAAATATGGACCCTGTTAAAAATATAAAATAAAAATAGTGTTTAACAGATTCTCAATCAATTTGATATTGAATCATTTCTGCGAATAAAAATACCTTCTAAATGTATGCTAATGAACATATTATATTTGTATTATATTTAATAAGCAACAGGTAAATTTCGAGGAAGTTTTCTGAATAGAATTTGTTTTAATTTTTTAATCATTTATATACTTGATGAATTCTTATTCAATTCTTATATAATTATTACCGTACTATACGAATATTTTATCTGAGACGAAATTCTAGTGTGCAATTTGTATTACCTATCAGTCATTATTTATTTTATATTTTGAAAAGATTCAAAATATAAAATACTTTAAAAATGTTTCTAAAATATACAATATACAAATTATAATTTTGTGTTTTTATCTCAGAGTTTACAAAATTCAAAGTGTATTTGAAATACATTTATTTGAAATTCTGCCCATCCCTGGCTATACGTTGTATGCACTATGCACATAGATACGTCGTTAAAGAAAATCTCAAAGTTTGTAAAAGCTTTTTGCCATTTATACTCGTACATAAATAATATTGCAAATGTTATATATTTACATTGATAAACACGCGTTTACACCTATATATATATATAATATTGATATTCAATCTTTTGTATAAAATTTATTTCAGAAGAGTTTCTGGTCAATTCTGTTATTTACATATTTATTAAAATGTTTCATTCTTTTTCAGCTTTGCAGTGCACTTAAATGTTCTATATCGATTATTATTTACGCTCAAAATAAGCCTCTTGTTGGAATGACAAGCTTTTTCTGGTATTTTTTAACTTTTTAAATTTTATTTTATTTCAGTTCACCTTTTGTTACTTTTATAATTATTTTGTTGTAGTTATATTACTACAATGGTATAATTATAATTACATTTTATTACTGCATAAAACAGAATAGAAGAAACCGGTGCTTCATTGTGACGGATCAGAGAGTGAATCACATGATTCAAAATCTCTTATTTTTTTGAAAATGTTAAAGTGAAACACCTATCAGACATCTATATAATATAATATACTTTTAATTAACGATATTTTGTATCCAAAAATTTATAACGTATTTTTAAATTTAATAACACTTATTCGGTGAATTCAAACGTTATTAATGTGTATTTTTTCAATTATTCTTATTATTAGGATATAAATCGCAATCATTTTACAAAAAGTTCACCAAACAAACTTCAAATTTCCACAGGATATTCTTGAAGTGATAAAAAAACTCTCGAATATTCAAAAAGACGGCCTTTAATCCAAAATTATAATTAAGAACAGCAGCATTAGTAAATAAAATAGGTGGAGGGTGGGATTGGCGAATCACATATAATAGAGATGATATAATGATGATAATGCGTATAGAGAGAAATAGGCCAACACTGAGCACACACATCGTACCTATTTTTATACTCAGGTTTCGACAGATAATATTCCCAATAGTCTGACAATATTTTAATATGTGTTTAAAATGTCCGACGTCTCGCATTATGCACTCTGTGCGCTTGAGAGTGCGGTGTGTATTATAGTAACATAAACAGTAATAATATAATATAATTATGCTGTCAAAGAACCACCGCGTCGTGACAACCGGTCGGACACTTGCATATTATTACAGTGCACCGCCCTTAGCTGCAGTTACAGCAAAAGCGATTTTGATAAATTTGACGTGACACAAACTCCTGCCGAGAAGAGTTTTTGTGTAAACCTACAGGAAACTAAAGAAAAAAAAATATTATATATTATACTAAAATAATGATAATTTAATAATAACGAATAACATGCTATCATGCGTTTATATAATATGTACCTGCGCGTGTATTTATAATATTATGTCATTTATTGTTATAATAACCCATTGATCGCACGCGCATATACGAGTATTATAATAATAATACAATGTAGGCAACATATAAACATATACCGTTGCACATATTACTATATACTTACTTAACAAAACGGTTAACAACTAGGAGCGATGATAGACTTCCGTATTAACCGTGATAAGGAAACGGCTTAAAGCATAGCAATCGGGACCACTTGTTTTGAGTGGGTGGAAGAAGGACAGCCGAGGGCGATAAAAATATTTGCTATTTAAAATCGGCTTAAAAAATGTATAGTCAATTTATTATAAAATTTAAGTGCCTATTGATATTTATTCATTATCATGATGTACAAAAAAGAACAAAAAAAGGAAAAGTAGGTAACCATTACTTTATTATGCCAACATTTGAATTTCTATGATAACAACTTATGAGAAACATTGTATTAAATTTTTAATTTTTTGTACCAAGTGAACATTTTTCTACCAATATTTATAGAAGAGAACTGAAACACTAGATCTAATTCACTATCAGATACACATGGTTGAGAATCGAAGCATTTTTTTTTTACTATATATCATACACGCAAAAAAGAACACATTATAAAATATTAAAATCAATACATTTATCGATCCACTCAGAATCAGAATAAAAGGGAGTAGAGGTCCGTTGTATATACAGTGAAACCTCGGTATCTCGAACTCCGGTATCTCGAAGTTTCTGTATGTCGAATTTTTTTTTCAGTCCCGATCATTCAGTATTGGACTTACGTATTAAGTGATTTCGGTATATCGAATTTCCATATGTCGAATATTAATACATAATAATATGTATGCAATGTATAAATACACATTTTTCCCAATAACTAAACATTTTTATTTCAAATTGTATTTATATTTTAAACTCACTCGCTAACTCGAAGTTTCGATATGTCGAATTTTTTTTCGGTCCCTTACGACTTCGAGATACCGAGGTTTCACTGTAGTAGTTATTGAGTGCAACATTATTATTGACCATAAGTCATTAAAGTGTTAATTGGGTATGTTAATTAATGGAATATATTATATTATTAATTATTATAATATTACATCATAATAATGGCATTTATTTAATTTTCATTTACTTAAGTCAATAACGACATACAATATCGTGAGTATAGACATTCTCATGGTATAATATTTAATTTTGATGACTGATTGCAATCGCTCGTTAATAAACGCGATTAAAACTCAAGAGGATTATTCCAGCTGACCATGATAATTTGAATTTTGAAAGACTATTCTTAAGATAACTACGGCCCATCCATTATCGCTCAAACCTAAAATGTGATAAATTTAATGGAATTTAAAATAAGTAATTTACATTGAAATTAAGATTAAATGTTTAGATAATTAAACAAAAACAAAGTGTATATTTTATTTCAATATTTTTAAATAAACATTAAAATTGTTAATTTCCATAAATAAACATAATTAAATATGCTGCACGACCAGAATAAAAAGTAAAAATTACTTTAAGTATTTTTAAACTTTCAATATAATAAGCAAAGAAAGAAAATATTTGTACTTAATGACAAAAAAACTTAAGTCACTCACTGGAATAATATTTTTTGAATTACAATAAAATTACTAAATAATCGTTATTTTTCCTGTTAATATCTAATTTTGTCAAAATTTGAACAATGTTTATAAATATATCTAAAAAAAATCTAAATATTTATTAAATTTAAAATTACAAAAAAAACAAATTTCGTTGATAAGTGATAACTGTTGTTGCGTAAATAAAAAACCAGGAGTATTTAAATTAAGTTTGATTATTAGAGAGTATTTTTAATGCTCTAGAAGATGACGACTGACACTAAATTAAAAAAATAACTTATTGTATAATCTTAGAATAAAATGTAAACTCAGAATCTAAAATTACTTGAAATAAAAAATATCATGTGTTTAATATAATATTATCAATAAATAAAATAATAACGCAATAATATTAATATTCAACCAAATTATATGGTATAAATTCTAAACACGACCCTACCGCATAATACAATAACAACTTATAATGCACCGCGCGTGAGTACACAATGTATAATATTCTACCGTGCAAAACTGCATATTATTAGTACCTATAGGGAAAAAATTCTGGCGATTGTGGCGTAAAAAAGGTACATTGATTGATGGCGACGGCATGCGTGTGAACCCGGGCAAGCACGCGTGACTGTTTTAGACTTTGAAAAGTTTCACTGGAAAAAAAAAATCGACTCGACAAAAACCGGCTCGAGCCTCTGAAAAAAAAATAATAAAAAAACCAAATCCCAAATCCTATGGCCGAGTTATGAATGGTCGATCGATCTTGTGTGTGTGTGTGTGTGTGTGTGTGTAAATAGTTATAACCTCTCACAATACGGCACAAAAATGTGACCACAACAGGTTTCGTGTACCTACCATGTACTTTTATATATATATTTTATTATATTATATTATTATAATAAAAGGTTTGGTGGAATATTCCAACGGCAGCAGCTGTCCGCGGTAGAATTTAATATATTATTATATAGGTATTCTCTCCGCGTCAATGGAATTTTTCTCTCTTATACTCCGCATTATAGTACCTATAATGGCACTACAATGTACCATTATCATCACAATAATAATTTAATAAATAACACATTATTGTTGGGAACAATACGCACTTATTCAGAACTGACCTACACGCTCCTCGTTATATAACATTAGTCACTACTATTACTATTATTATATTTCGACTTTTTTTTTTTTTGTAGTGTTTTCGTTTTCACATATAGTAGTAGAACTGAACGCATGAATGAATGGCGTTTACACGTGTAGTATATAGATTCACGTATAGGTTAGGTTACATTAATGTGTTGTAATATTATTCATTTTTGAACGATATACGCGTGTTGCTCTTCGAATAGTTACGGCGGATCTCGTATAATGGCGTAAAATAAATAAATATGTAATTTTTTATGTAGTTATTCGTATACTACTACGCGCTGACTACACCTGTGCCAACTGACAACTATATTTTGAGTATCAGTTGGTTAAATCCATTTTAGCAGACTGGTTTTTACAGCTGTGAATTTTGTTTTATATGGCAAAAAAAATTTTTGAGAAAATCAAAAATGTATATCACTTCAAAGAACCGTCTAGACTTCCAGGCTTTCTATCTATGTTTAAAATTTTTTGAACGAAGAAGAAAATACATTAATAATCATTATTATTGAGGTGTAAAATCCACATTAGCTAACTATCATTCTCGCGTTTGTTCCAAAGTTACTAAATGCGTATATTACCTAAATTTTGCAGGGAGATATCATTGATTTATAAATGATGGTGCATATATGCATTTTGTTCAATAATTATTTGCACTATATTTTCACATAATTTATTATTTTTGAATTTGTTATTTTTAAATTAAATAAACCACATTTCTAATAGTTTATGCATTTTGAAGTGAATGTTGGTTTTCAATATCATCGTTATAATAATTACAGTAGGTATTTTTATACTGTCATAAAACTGAATTTGACATGTATTGAATATTTTTATGTCAGAATAACCTTTAAAATTTTAATAATTATTTCAAAGACCTATTATATGATATGATTATTACGTCCACGAAGAATCGCTATCGATGTATTTACGATTTGCTTGTATTATATTATATTTGTCATGTATCAATAGTATAAGTAAGAATATTATATGTGTAGGTATTACATAGATACAGAATACACACGGTACATTATTATTATTTAACGATTTCTTTTATCATTTTATGAATTATTTAAAAAAATAATTAATTTGTTTACTTCAATTTGTCAACTGTTGTAACTTTTATATAAGTCGATTGAAACTCCAGTGAGTAGCACTACACTCAATAAAATGTGATCTGCGATTATTGGGAGTAAAATAGAGTAAAATAATATCGTATCATGTCGCTAATGGTGGATATCATTATACGTTATTAAACTACAATCAAGTCTCAATAATAATGATTCGTCTAATATGTATTTTCTAGTTTTATGTCATCACAAATACTGTATTGAATGTATATATTTATTTGATGTGTAGACATTTTCAAGGAGAAGATAAAATATTTGAGTTATCGATACTCGACTGTATATTATATGTAATAAATATTACCGACTCGGTCCGTGGGCAGCTTTAGGCCAGGCCGCAGCGGAGCTCGCCTGCTGAGTATACTAAGTGTTGTGGCGTTATACACAGTGGCAATATCATGATGCATAACCCGTTTCCGTTGAAGGTTTACCTTTCCCTGTCTTTCTTAATCAAAACGAACAAATACCAGTTTCCACTAAAACAATTTTCAAACCATAAAAATACATTTAAAAGTTCTTAAAGGAAGTCTTAGCTTCTAAGTTCGATAATATCGAAAAAAGAGCGTATAATACTATCATAATACCATTAACACGATAATTTGACACGTTATAAAAGTACAAAATTAACTGATTTTGAATGCTTATAATTTATATTAGCAAGAAATATTACAAAACATATTCACTTCTAGATGGATCTAACCTTAATGTTTGATTGTTTAATCATAATTTTAATCATATTATGATATAAACTAAATATTTATATACAATATGCCAATATATATTGTTTTATTATGTAAACGAGTCTGCAATTAGCGAAGTTCTTTCAAACAATAAGCAAATAAAATATGTAATCTACTTGTATTCCCATAAGCCATTGAGTCCTTACTCTATGAAAGTATACGATAAAATCATTGCAATCATACGCTTCAGTCCACTGTATATTATAAGCATAAATAAGAAGTTGAACCATTTATAAGTGTGTGATCTATTCTGCGGTCTTAATCTTTATCTACTGCCTGATATATGTAATATGCCGTGTAAATAAAACTCGAAAATATCTTTCCATCACGTGATAGACTAAATAATACGCAGTTTCAGTTTTTACCAGCATAATAAAATAAGCTTTTATAATTTATTTAATATTGGGTGTATAATTTTGAAAAAAAACTTTATAAAAAAACCGTCAACTTTATTATTTACATTTAAATAATTTATTAAACGACAATGTGGTCCAAACGTTTACTTATGAGTGGCTACAACTCGTATGTACATATATACGATAGTAGGTACATTATACATACTGTGCGAGTATAAAAGAGACGATTCACCACGTGAATATAATATGTAATTAAGTCGACTATACATAAAATATATTGTACTTATATTATATTTATACATATAAACGAAGCATAAAAATATAACGCGCTTACACGATAATAAGACGAGGTTACAATGAACAATTCGCTCTTTGCGCGAGCACAATTAACCACGTACCTAATAATAATTTAATATGCATATAACATAAATGTACAGAATCTCTCTCACTCGCTTTCACCCCCCTTTTTTTTACACTATACGTATAAGATCATTCGTGTTTTAATTAAACGAAAAACCTACATTGTACAACACACACACACACACACACACACACACACACACACACACACACACACA